>NC_092228.1:14978306-15015806 GCF_036320965.1 Panulirus ornatus
AGACAGCAAAAAAAAAAAAATAAAATAAATATATATATATATATATATATATATATATTTATCCCTGGGGATAGGGGAGAAAGAATACTTCCCACGTATTCCCTGCGTGTCGTAGAAGGCGACTAAAAGGGAAGGGAGCGGGGGGCTGGAAATCCTCCCCTCTCGTTTTTTTTTTTTTTTTTTTTTTCCAAAAGAAGGAACAGAGAAGGGGGCCAGGTGAGGATATTCCCTCAAAGGCCCAGTCCTCTGTTCTTAGCGCTACCTCGCTAATGCGGGAAATGGCGAATAGTATGAAAAAAAAAAAAAAAAAAAAATATATATATATATATATATATATATATATATATATATATATATATATATATATATATATATATATATGTTCTGTACATGCCTTCACCCTCTCAATCAATACCCTCCCATATAATTTACCAGGAATACTCAACAAACTTATACCTCTGTAATTTGAGCACTCACTCTTATCCCCTTTGCCTTTGTACAATGGCACTATGCACGCATTCTGCCAATCCTCAGGCACCTCACCATGAGTCATACATACATTAAATAACCTTACCAACCAGTCAACAATACAGTCACCCCCTTTTTTAATAAATTCCACTGCAATACCATCCAAACCTGCTGCCTTGCCGGCTTTCATCTTCCGCAAAGCTTTCACTACCTCTTCTCTGTTTACCAAATCATTTTCCCTAACCCTCTCACTTTGCACACCACCTCGACCAAAACACCCTATATCTGCCACTCTATCATCAAACACATTCAACAAACCTTCAAAATACTCACTCCATCTCCTTCTCACATCACCACTACTTGTTATCACCTCCCCATTTGCGCCCTTCACTGAAGTTCCCATTTGCTCCCTTGTCTTACGCACTTTATTTACCTCCTTCCAGAACATCTTTTTATTCTCCCTAAAATTTAATGATACTCTCTCACCCCAACTCTCATTTGCCCTCTTTTTCACCTCTTGCACCTTTCTCTTGACCTCCTGTCTCTTTCTTTTATACATCTCCCACTCAATTGCATTTTTTCCCTGCAAAAATCGTCCAAATGCCTCTCTCTTCTCTTTCACTAATACTCTTACTTCTTCATCCCACCACTCACTACCCTTTCTAATCAACCCACCTCCCACTCTTCTCATGCCACAAGCATCTTTTGCGCAATCCATCACTGATTCCCTAAATACATCCCATTCCTCCCCCACTCCCCTTACTTCCATTGTTCTCACCTTTTTCCATTCTGTACTCAGTCTCTCCTGGTACTTCCTCACACAGGTCTCCTTCTCAAGCTCACTTACTCTCACCACCCTCTTCACCCCAACATTCACTCTTCTTTTCTGAAAACCCATACAAATCTTCGCCTTAGCCTCCACAAGATAATGATCAGACATCCCTCCAGTTGCACCTCTCAGCACATTAACATCCAAAAGTCTCTCTTTCGCACGCCTGTCAATTAACACGTAATCCAATAACGCTCTCTGGCCATCTCTCCTACTTACATAAGTATACTTATGTATATCTCGCTTTTTAAACCAGGTATTCCCAATCATCAGTCCTTTTTCAGCACATAAATCTACAAGCTCTTCACCATTTCCATTTACAACACTGAACACCCCATGTATACCAATTATTCCCTCAACTGCCACATTACTCACCTTTGCATTCAAATCACCCATCACTATAACCCGGTCTCGTGCATCAAAACCACTAACACACTCATTCAGCTGCTCCCAAAACACTTGCCTCTCTTGATCTTTCTTCTCATGCCCAGGTGCATATGCACCAATAATCACCCACCTCTCTCCATCAACTTTCAGTTTTACCCATATTAATCGAGAATTTACTTTCTTACACTCTATCACATACTCCCACAACTCCTGTTTCAGGAGTATTGCTACTCCTTCCCTTGCTCTTGTCCTCTCACTAACCCCTGACTTTATATATATATATATATATATATATATATATATATATATATATATATATATTTCTTTTCTTTTCTTTTAAACTATTCGCCATTTCCCGCGTTAGCGAGGTAGCGTTAAGAACAGAGGACTGGGCCTTTTTTGGAATATCCTCACCTGGCCCCCTCTGTTCCTTCTTTTGGAAAATGAAAAAAAAAAACGAGAGGGGAGGATTTCCAGCCCCCCGCTCCCTCCCCTTTTAGTCACCTTCTACGACACGCAGGGAATACGTGGGAAGTATTCTTAATCCCCTATCCCCAGGGATATATATATATTTTCTTTTCTTTCAAACTATTCGCCATTTCCCGCATTAGCGAGGTAGCGTTAAGAACAGAGGACTGGGCCTTTGAGGGAATACCCTCACCTGGCCCAATTCTCTGTTCCTTCTTTTGGAAAATGAAAAAAAAAAAAAACGAGAGGGGAGGAGTTCCAGCCCCCCGCTCCCTCCCATTTTAGTCGCCTTCTACGACACGCAGGGAATACGTGGGAAGTACTCTTAATCCCCTATCCCCAGGGGAGGAATGGGATGTATTTAGGGAATCAGTGATGGATTGCGCAAAAGATGCTTGTGGCATGAGAAGAGTGGGAGGTGGGTTGATTAGAAAGGGTAGTGAGTGGTGGGATGAAGAAGTAAGCGTATTAGTGAAAGAGAAGAGAGAGGCATTTGGACGATTTTTGCAGGGAAAAAATGCAATTGAGTGGGAGATGTATAAAAGAAAGAGACAGGAGGTCAAGAGAAAGGTGCAAGAGGTGAAAAAAAGGGCAAATGAGAGTTGGGGTGAGAGAGTATCATTATATTTTAGGGAGAATAAAAAGATGTTCTGGAAGGAGGTAAATAAAGTGCGTAAGACAAGGGAGCAAATGGGAACTTCAGTGAAGGGCGCAAATGGGGAGGTGATAACAAGTAGTGGTGATGTGAGAAGGAGATGGAGTGAGTATTTTGAAGGTTTGTTGAATGTGTTTGATGATAGAGTGGCAGATATAGGGTGTTTTGGTCGAGGTGGTGTGCAAAGTGAGAGGGTTAGGGAAAATGATTTGGTAAACAGAGAAGAGGTAGTGAAAGCTTTGCAGAAGATGAAAGCCGGCAAGGCAGCAGGTTTGGATGGTATTGCAGTGGAATTTATTAAAAAAGGGGTGACTGTATTGTTGACTGGTTGGTAAGGTTATTTAATGTATGTATGACTCATGGTGAGGTGCCTGAGGATTGGCGGAATGCTTGCATAGTGCCATTGTACAAAGGCAAAGGGATAAGAGTGAGTGCTCAAATTACAGAGGTATAAGTTTGTTGAGTATTCCTGGTAAATTATATGGGAGGGTATTGATTGAGAGGGTGAAGGCATGTACAGAGCATCAGATTGGGGAAGAGCAGTGTGGTTTCAGAAGTGGTAGAGGATGTGTGGATCAGGTGTTTGCTTTGAAGAATGTATGTGAGAAATACTTAGAAAAGCAAATGGATTTGTATGTAGCATTTATGGATCTGGAGAAGGCATATGATAGAGTTGATAGAGATGCTCTGTGGAAGGTATTAAGAATATATGGTGTGGGAGGAAAGTTGTTAGAAGCAGTGAAAAGTTTTTATCGAGGATGTAAGGCATGTGTATGTGTAGGAAGAGAGGAAAGTGATTGGTTCTCAGTGAATGTAGGTTTGCGGCAGGAGTGTGTGATGTCTCCATGGTTGTTTAATTTGTTTATGGATGGGGTTGTTAGGGAGGTAAATGCAAGAGTTTTGGAAAGAGGGGCAAGTATGAAGTCTGTTGGGGATGAGAGAGCTTGGGAAGTGAGTCAGTTGTTGTTCACTGATGATACAGCGCTGGTGGCTGATTCATGTGAGAAACTGCAGAAGCTGGTGACTGAGTTCGGTAAAGTGTGTGGAAGAAGAAAGTTAAGAGTAAATGTGAATAAGAGCAAGGTTATTAGGTACAGTAGGGTTGAGGGTCAAGTCAATTGGGAGGTGAGTTTGAATGGAGAAAAACTGGAGGAAGTGAAGTGTTTTAGATATCTGGGAGTGGATCTGGCAGCGGATGGAACCATGGAAGCGGAAGTGGATCATAGGGTGGGGGAGGGGGCGAAAATTCTGGGGGCCTTGAAGAATGTGTGGAAGTTGAGAACATTATCTCGGAAAGCAAAAATGGGTATGTTTGAAGGAATAGTGGTTCCAACAATGTTGTATGGTTGCGAGGCGTGGGCTATGGATAGAGTTGTGCGCAGGAGGATGGATGTGCTGGAAATGAGATGTTTGAGGACAATGTGTGGTGTGAGGTGGTTTGATCGAGTGAGTAACGTAAGGGTAAGAGAGATGTGTGGAAATAAAAAGAGCGTGGTTGAGAGAGCAGAAGAGGGTGTTTTGAAGTGGTTTGGGCACATGGAGAGAATGAGTGAGGAAAGATTGACCAAGAGTATATATGTGTCGGAGGTGGAGGGAACGAGGAGAAGAGGGAGACCAAATTGGAGGTGGAAAGATGGAGTGAAAAAGATTTTGTGTGATCGGGGCCTGAACATGCAGGAGGGTGAAAGGAGGGCAAGGAATAGAGTGAATTGGAGCGATGTGGTATACCGGGGTTGACGTGCTGTCAGTGGATTGAATCAAGGCATGTGAAGCATTTGGGGTAAAACATGGAAAGCTGTGTAGGTGTGTATATTTACGTGTGTGGATGTATGTATATACATGTGTATGGGGGGGGTTGGGCGACAAAGTATAAAAAAAATATATATATATATATATATATATATATATATATATATATATATATATATATATATATATATATACACAGACAGACATATACATATATACACATGTACATATCCATACTTGCTGCCTTCATCCATTCCTGTTGCTACCCTACCACACACAAAATAGCATCCCCACCACTACCATCAGCGAGGCCGCTCCAGGAACAGACAAAAAAAGGCCACATTCGTTCACACACTCAGTCTCTAGCTGTCATGTGTAATGCACCGAAACCACAGCTCCCTTTCCACATCCAGGCCCCACAGACCTTTCCATGGTTTACCCCAGACACTTCACAGTCCCTGGTTCAATCCATTGACAGCATGGCGACCCAGGTATACCACATCGTTCCAGTTCACTCTATTCCTTGCATGCCTTTCACCCTCATGTATGTTCAGGCCTCAATCTCTCAAAATCTTTTTCACTCCATTCCATCTGTGTTAAGCTATGAATTGAATGTTCGGTAATCACAGTTGTTAATGCATTGCAGTGGTTTGGATATAATTTCCTTTAATAAGAGAGAGGAGAAACTGACAAAACATATACTGAAATAATGAATATATACAAGAAACTCAAATGGCCCTGGTATGTCCCTTTAGAGGAATACAATTAATACCATTTTCCTTAGCAGCAGGAGAAAGCAGAAGGTCAAGAGGGAACAACAGGTCAAGAGGGAGTGGAAGGGGAGGACAAAGCAGCAACCCAAGTAGTTTGTCCAAAAATGAATTGTGGCAACTGACAGAGGAACTGCTGTCACTGGACACAGGCATCAACCAGCCAACCATTAGAGAGCAGGGAAAAACCTCAGCCAAATCAACCCAAGACTCGGCCAACAACCCGTATGATGTTGCCACTGTTGTTGTTTTATGAAGTTTTCTTTGAAGTAGCTGAGTTTTTGCATTCTGAAGGAGATGCATACCATATTTCATAATATAGAAACACTATTTCATAATTTTCTGTGACTCAAGGATATGGTGATCAAGAAGTTTATATTCTAACAATTTACAGATTATTTGAGTCGGTGCCCCGTTCAGCACTCAACAAGGACACAGTGAGACTCATGAAGCAGCTCCTTGACAACTATTATCCTGATGTAGGCAGGTCTGAAGTAAGAAGTGCTTCTGAACAAACTGAGGAAAACAGATTCCTTGATGCTCTCATGCAAACTCCTCTCATGCAAAGGCTAGAAGGATTCCTCCAAGAAAAGAGTAAGATTGTGCTGTATCATACAAAGTTCATAACCATAATCAAACAAAAATCATGTATACTGATAATCTAAACTTACAGGTTGGGTATGCAACCCCATAATCATAAGTTTGTAGAGTGTACCTGTTAAGTTGTATGGGAGAGTGATGATTAGAGGTTGATGGCATGCATAGAGCATCTGAATGAGTAGAAGAGGTGTGGATCAGAATTTTGCAATGAAAAATTTGTGATAGAAAGAGGATGCTACATGGAAGGTGCTAGAAGCCACTAGAATCAGTGAGAAGTTGTAATTAAGAGAGTAAAGCATTTGTGTGGGTTGGAAGAGAAGTGGTTTCAGGTGAAGGTAGGTCTGCAACAGGGGTCTGAGATTCACCATGGCTGTTTAATTTGTTTATGGATGGGATAGTGAGTGAGGTGAATGCCAGGGTCTTGGGAAAAAGTGCAGACCTACAGCTCATCAAGAGTGGGAGAGCTTGAGAGGTAATTCACTTGCTGATTTGTGATGACATGGTGCTGGTGGCAGACTCCAAGTGAGAAATTGCAAAAGCTAATTATTGAGTCAGGGCGAGTTATTAGGTTCAGTAGGGTTGAGGGACAAGATAATTGGGAAGTAAGTTTGCATGGAGAAAAATTGGAGGAAGTGAGGTGTTTTAAATATCTGGGAGTGGACTTAGCAGCAGATGGGACCATGGAAGCAGAAGCGAGTCTCAGGGTGGGGGAGGGGGCGAAGGTTCTAGTAGCGATGAAAAATGTGTGGAAGGAGAGAATGTTTTCTCAGAGCAAAAATGGGTATGTTTGAAGGAATAGTAATTCCAACAATGTAATACAGTTGCAAGGCATGGGCTATAGATAGGATTGTATGCTTGAGGGTGGATGTGTTGGAAATGAAATTTTTTGAGGACAATACGGATGGTGGTTTGATCAACTAAGAAATTAAAGGGTAAGGGAGATGTGTGGAAATAAAAAGAGTGTAGTTGAGAGAGCAGAAGGTATGTTGAAATGGTTTGGACATATGGAGAGAATGAGTGAGGAAATATTGACAAAGATGATATATGTGTCAGAGGTGGAGGGAACTAGGAGAAGCAGCAAGCCAAATTGGAAGTGGAAGGATGGAGTGAAAAAGATATTGAGCAATCGGGGCCTGAACATACAGGAGGGTGAGGGCATGCAAGGAATAGAGTGAATTGGAATGATGTGGTATACCAGGGTCGACGTGCTGTCAGTGGACTGAACCAGGGCAAGTAAAACATCTAAGGTAAACCATGAAAAGATCTGTGGGGACTGGATGTGGATGGGGAGCTGTGGTTTCAGTGAACTACACATGACAGCGAGAGACTGAGTGTGAACAAATGTGGCCTTTTTCTGTCTGTTTTCCTGGCTCTACCTTGCTGAAGCAGGGGGTAGCAAAGCTGTTCCCTGTGGGGCGGGGTAGCACCAGGAATGGATGCAATTGTTACCACGAGAAGGAAGTCGCTTTCAAGGATGCTGCATAGTAGTCTTGTTGGTGTTGTATGGATGCAAAGAGTGGGCCCCAGATAACATAGTACACAACAGGGTGAATGTGTTGGAAATTAAGTGTCTGAGCACAGTAGAAAGGACTATAGGATCATTAATGATACCTCACTGCAAGTGAGCACATTTATCCGATTCCATATGAAATGCAGCCTCAAAACTGCAGGACCCCCTCAAAGGGGTCCCAGGGTTCATAAGCTATCTAATTAAATTTATATAGCCTGTGTGTAATAAATCTTAGGTAAAATGTAATAGGTAAAATGTAAGTGTAGGATAATTACTATCACTCATCACTCTCTACAGATCTGATCTCACATGGACTACGTCAAACACTGGAGGATATATGGTTCACCTTATACAGTCGAAAAGGAGGAAAGTTAGGATCATCCGGATATGAGCACGTGTTTATTGGGGAGCTGAAGGGAGGGAAAGTCTCAGGCTTTCACAACTGGCTTAACTTCAGGAAAGAAGAATTGGAGGGAGATCTGAACTACATGGGTTACATGAGGGTTGTGGACCTTAATGGAAAAGTAAGCAAAATATCTCTATCGTTATGGTAAATAGGGTTTTCTACCCAAATATTCAAGAAGATTCAGTCATAAATGATTTTCTACTCCATTTCATGACATTTCATATTCATAAGAAATTGCATAGTCATTATTTGCCTTTAAACCTATACTAGCTGTGCTTAATATAATGTAAAGCTTTAAACCTATGCTTACTGTGTGTAATATAATTTGAAACTGATTAATATATTTTTCTTTTTAAGTATCTACATATTCTCTACATGAGTAATCATATAATTATTAATCCTTAACCTTTTAATATCCACAGACAAATATCTTTGCCATGTGGTAAACATCCACAAAGATTTTTATATAGATTGTTTCAACCAAAATTTCAAGACTAACATTACATTTGTCAATAAGTCTCAAAATCTGAGTTTATCTAAAGAAATGCTTGTTTGGTAATCAGTTGGTCAACTAAAGTATGGTATCAGATGAATCCCAACTTGGAACACTTCAGGTGATATCAGACTAAAGGGTCAATATAAATGTTTATGGTCAGTTACTTTCGTAGATTATTTCCTGTATGACATATTATAACAACTATAACTAAAAATCATATATGATGTTTTCCTTAAATCTTAGACCAGATCGAATCAATGTAAAATTACAAATTTAATTACGAGAATTATGAAACTTTGTCGTGGGAGACAGCGACAAAGCAAAATAAATAAATAATAAAATATATATAACATCCCCCTCCCTCCTCATGTGCGCGAGGCAGCGCCAGGAAAAGACAACAAAGGCCCTATTCGCTCACACTCAGTCTCCAGCTGTCATGCAATAATGCCCGAAATCACAGCTCCCTTTCCACATCCAGGCCCCACACAACTTTCCATGGTTTACCCCAGACACTTCACATGCCCTGATTCAATCCATTGACAGCTCGTCAACCCCGGTATACCACATCGATCCAATTCACTCTATCCCTTGCCCACCTTTCACCCTCCTGCATGTTCAAGCCCCGATCACTCAAAATCTTTTTCACTCCATCTTTCCACCTCCAATTTGGTCTCCCACTTCTCCTCGTTCCCTCCACTTCCGACACATATATCCTCTTGGTCAATCTTTCCTCACTCATTCTCTCCATGTGCCCAAACCATTTCAAAACACCCTCTTCTGCTCTCTCAACCATGCTCTTTTTATTTCCACACATCTCTCTTACCCGTACATTACTTACTCAATCAAACCACCTCACACCACACATTGTCCTCAAACATCTCATTCCCAGCACATCCACCCTTCTCCGCACAACTCTATCCATAGCCCACGCCTCACAACCATACAACATTGTTGGAACCACTATTCCTTCAAACATAC
Organism: Panulirus ornatus; assembly: GCF_036320965.1. Lineage (NCBI taxonomy): Eukaryota > Metazoa > Arthropoda > Malacostraca > Decapoda > Palinuridae > Panulirus > Panulirus ornatus. The sequence continues at coordinate 14,987,623 of NC_092228.1, forward strand.
CCATTTTTGCTTTCCAAGATAATGTTCTCGACTTCCACACATTCTTCAAGGCTCCCAGAATTTTCGCCTCCTCCCCCACCCTATGATTCACTTCCGCTTCCATGGTTCCATCCACTGCCAGATCCACTCCCAGATATCTAAAACACTTTACTTCCTCCAGTTTTTCTCCATTTAAACTTACCTCCCAATTGACTTGACCCTCAACCCTACTGTACCTAATAACCTTGCTCTTATTCACATTTACTCTTAACTTTCTTCTTTCACACACTTTACCAGACTCAGTCACCAGCTTCTGCAGTTTCTCACATGAATCAGCCACCAGCGCTGTATCATCAGCGAACAACAACTGACTCACTTCCCAAGCTCTCTCATCCACAACAGACTTCATACTTGCCCCTCTTTCCATATATATATATATATATTATCCCTGGGGATAGGGGAGAAAGAATACTTCCCACGTATTCCCTGCGTGTCGTAGAAGGAGACTAAAATTGGAGGGAGCAGGGGGCTGGAAATCCTCCCCTCTCATTATTTTTTTTTAATTTTCCAAAAGAAGAAACAGAGAAGGGGGCCAGGTGAGGATATTCCCTCAAAGGCCCAGTTCTCTGTTCTTAACACTACCTTGCTAACGCGGGAAATGGCGAATAGTTTGAAAGAAAGAAAGAATATATATATATATATACATTATATTATATCTACATCATACATTAAAAAAATTTTGTTTTTGTCGTGATGGTATTATTAATAATATGTAACTAACACTTCTGTCACAACCTCTTATCAGTAAATTGACATAAATTTAAGGAGACATTTTGGAAATGTGCAAAGTTTCAGTAAGTAATTTTTTCTCTACCCTGGTAGGGCAAGGTCATCAAGTTACGCTTCAACTGGTTAAACAAACCTAAGCCTGTGGGATCAATCTTCGTTGGTACAACACCTGAACTGGAGATAGCTCTCTACACTCTGTGCTTCCTGGCCAAGCCAAATGCCAACTGCCCTGTCAAACTGGCTGGTAAAAAGTTTAGTATCCAGACTTGGACCTCCAACATCTCAGGAAAGACTGTTATAGGTAGTGCTTATCCAAATATCTAAACTTGCCAACAAATTTGGTAACTGTAGTCTTCATGTTGGCTTTGAACCAAACTTGTATACACATGTTCATTATCCTCTCCTGTATTAGTCCCATTCTCTTTCCTCCTAACATGCATTCTCCTTTGTCACTGTTTGTTGTTCGAATTATTCCATAAATTCATTTAATCAAATTCTGCTTCCTGATTCTCACATATATTTCGTACTTGCTGTTTTCTGCATTAGTGAGGTAGCATGAAGAACAGACAAAGAAAGGCCACAACTGCTCACAGACATTCTCTGGCTGTCATGTGTAATGCACTGAAACTGCAATAGTGGTTTCCTTAATTCAATTTTCATTAACATGTTACTTGGATTGGAACAAGTATATACAGTCTCTCGGTTCCTTCAAACATGTCTCTTCTATTGACTTGAATCTTACTTTATTATTTCACTTGCACACCTTTCACTTCCAGAATAGCCAAAGTGCTGGCTCCACTTAGTAGTAATCTAATACCTTCCTGAGTATATGAGGACTGCACCACCCATTGCAACAGAATTCCTTTCTCAACATAAAAACACATGTAATTACTCTTATGGGACTGTCAGTGCTACATCTGCATGGCTTCTCCCTAATGGCAGTTTTACCAGACCTACCACGTTATTGTAAACAAAGTAAATAAGTAACTTTCCAGCCTCAATAATGTACTGTACATATTACACCAGTCCTGCCATTTTTAACTAAGTTTTTAAGGTGGCAAGCTTCTGACAGAAGTGATGGCATAATTCATGGTGTCAGATAAAACATCAACATTTGTGAAGTCTGGACTAGGCCATATTGCATGTACATATCCTTGTGAATGTACTTCCATGATAATGTCCGAATGGAAAGTACAATTATGTGTTTTTCACTGTACTACAGGAAATGATATATTTACGAATTATGTTGCGAAAAAATTGATAAAATTTTGTTTTTCACAGCACTACAAGAAATGATGTATTTTGGAATTACACTGCAAAAACATTAGTATTAATGTAATGCTCAATGTGTCGTATAGTGCAAGTCATCAGTAAAAATTTTTTTAAGCTGATGTAAAAAGATTTTCCTTTCCCAGTTATAAATTTTCTGTTGAGTTGAGCACTTTGGAAATGCCAGAACAAAAGATAAAAGATCACTTGACTCTTGGTTCACATCATACACTATGAAATGCTAAAACCATGAGATACTGTAAATTAGCATTAACTTTATACCCCAAAAATTAGTAGTCTTTCAATATGAGAAGTTGGGAAAATTATTATGATCTGATGCTAATAAATCATACTACTGTATAAATACTTTTTCCTTGTAAAGGAGTTTCTCATGTGTTTTGGATGATGACTGTTGCTTAGTAAAAAAAAAAATAAATGAACGGTGTTCTTACTCATTTCTCTTCGCTGCTAAAAACAGTGATTTTCATGAATATAGCAATGAGAATCTGACTGAAAAATTCTTTCTGTACACATATTAAGTTCCAGCTTAGGGGTAACATAAAAACAATTTATGACTTTGGCCTCTCTATACTTAATGGAAGTTATTTGGACTGGGGGTGATAGGAAGCATTAGTTTTTCCTACAAATAATGAATAAGTAATATTGGGGAGGGTTGTGATTATCAGGGAAAATATCGAGTAGAGAAAGTGAAAACTTGTTGAAACCAATAGAACTTAACATCATCTAACTTTACTTCACTAACACTGTATAGTCAAAATATACTAATGACAGTGCTGTCATCTTCCTCCTGCCATGTCAGTTGCTTGCATATTGTTGTAGGAAGGAAGGTTAGTGTATGAATTTAATAGTTTGGTATCCTGAGTAACATTTTTAAAAGGAGAAAGAAGTCAGGGGAACAGATAAAGTGAATCTTTTCTCACCTTTTTCTGCTTAATATTCTCTTTGGTAACTGTGAAGCAATAGCTCCCCTGTAGGTATTCCAAGACTAAGTTTAATTTTATGCTTACTGGAAGGAGGAAAATACCAACAGTAAAGGCAACGCACACAGCAGACATATTCAGTTTACAAACCTATCAAATGAATTGAAACAAATAACATCAGAAATAAAGTAAAAAATAGGTTGTTAGGAGAAGCTAGATAAGGTTTTTATATGTTCTACTGATTTCTAGAGGTGTTTCACTAACTTTTACTATCCCACCCCTCCCCCTTTTTTAAAGTAAAGCGTTACTCTCCAAATCACACTCCCCAATCTAAATCACTTCCACTAACTCTGAGGGGTCCATATATGTTTCTTTCAAATCCATGAAATATCAGTGGTACTTCAAACTGGAACTTTAATGGAATGTTATCAAAAAGGTTTAGTTGTAGATGGAGTTCTTTAGATTATTCCCATGGCAGTATTCTGTTATCAAAGAACATACTGCATATTACTCACTACAGCAAAAACCACAGGGAAGACAACAAACAAGGCATAAATGTCAATTAACTGAATATGTTGTAGAGTTTTTAGGAAAATGTAACTTTGTGCAATCTTTACTCAGTTCATTGGTTGTTTTGTTGACTCTAAGTGATTTTTAATTTTGTACTCTGGCATCTGCCAGAATATTGTATTAAAGGTACAGGTTTTCTGTAATCAATATCAGAATGATTCAAAACTTTCATAAAAAGCTTGTAATTCCTAGAGGAACTAAATAAATATATCAGAAAGTTATTTATCTGTAATAACCTTCCCATATACTATCTTTATCTATATATCTGACACCCATTTACTCCAGGAATTCCCATTAAGGGGGTGGCCAAGGCAGAAGAGTTTCCTCTTATCCCTGTTGCATACACCATTCCACACATTGTTCTACCAATTCTCTCCCTCCAGTACTCTTCCACTATATTTCTCCATGTCACAGCTTGTTTTTTTCTCACACCAACCCTTTTAATTGTACTACCATACTCTCATCATATAAACTCCCTGTCTTGAATTCTTTTCACATTCTCAAACCACCTCAAAGTATTACATTTCACCCTCCCTAGTGCTTCACAATTCATTCCATCTAGTCATACCATATGGATTCCTGACCTTTGTGACTCATTCCATGTCCATGTTTCGGTTGCACAGGTCAAGGCTGGGGGACAGTGCTGTCCCTTAATCCTTTCTTCACTTCTATACTTGCACCTCTAAGCTTCATTATTCTATTAAGGAACCCATGACTCTCCCACCCTGTACTGCTCTCTCCCTTTCCCATATCTCTTTCCATATAAACAAACTTACCCAAGATAACTCATAAATACTTAAATTTTCTCTTCTAGTCCTTCTCCAATAGCTATGACGCATTTCTTCTTTCCCTCTATTGGGTTTTTATAAAAAAAATTTCTTTTTCCTTTCAAACAATGTTTACTTTCACTTGCATTCACCTACTCTTAAACATCCATTTGCTACTCTTCAGAAAGCTTTCATACCATCCTATAAAGCATTCCAATCCACTTTGTCATAAGCGTTCTCCATATCCATAAAAGCTTCATACACCTTCTTACCTTTCACTAGATACTTTTCCATAGTCATTTTCACCATAAAATTATGATTACACATCCCATAACTCCTAAAACACCCTTGCTCCTATTTTGCATTTAGTCACCCCCATCACTCTATCAATCAGCACTCTTGCATACACTCCCTGGTACCGGTTGAGCATCCCTAATCCGACAATCTGAAATTCGAAATGCACCAAAATCCAAAATTTTGAGCTGTAACTATGACGTTACAAGTGGAAAATTTCACACCAGACCTCACTCTGGCACTCTATTGGCGCCAGTGTTACAAACCATTATCACCGGCAGACTTATGTGCATTACTCACTGTTTTTTGCTCATTCTCTACTCTGTGTGAATAAGTGTAAGAAAATGATCGCTTAACAATAACTAATAAATTGTGTCAGGAATAAAGACGATGCCAAGCAACCACAGATTGCCCACATGGGCAGCTGATGTGATACCTACTCATGCAAAATGATTGAAAATATTGTATATATTACCTTCAGGCTATGTGTATAAGTTGCATATGAAAATGCCTTAACATTATGACCATTCAATGGTCTTCCTCAAATGCTGATTCCAGCAATCAGCGAAACTGTGTTCCCCATAAGCAATGATCACCCAGTCGGACGACTTGACGTGTCGCTCTTTGATTGGATCGCTTGTCCTGCTGTCTCCACCAGTTCACAGCGATCTCCGCTGCCTGACGTGACCAACGTAATATATATATATATTTTTTTTTTTGCTTTGTCGCTGTCTCCCGCGTTTGCGAGGTAGCGCAAGGAAACAGACAAAAGAAATGGCCCAACCCACCCCCCTACACATGTATATACATACGTCCACACACGCAAATATACATACCTACACAGCTTTCCATGGTTTACCCCAGACGCTTCACATGCCCTGATTCAATCCACTGACAGCACGTCAACCCCAGTATACCACATTGCGACAAAGCAAGAAAAAAAAAAAAAAAAAAAATATATATATATATATATATATATATATATATATATATATATATATATATATATAAAATAGGAAAAGACCTATTTGCGTATGATGAGGCTACATACTATTTAATAATCATCTAGTTAACAATATACTGCACACTGGAAATAATCATCTGTTCTTCGGTAAGTGTATTCTTTTGGCCTTCATGCTATTGGCAGAAAACTTATCAACTTTTTAGATTTCCTTCTTACAGAGAAATATTTCCCTATATTGGTGAGAAACTCTTGCATCTAAGCTTTGGTCCAATGTTTGCTACAGAACTGCTGTGTACTTCGGACAGTGCATCCATGTCGATCTTCAATTACAGATAACGTTTAACGTTGTTTAGCCCATCTATGGCTGCACCATGCTTCCTGAGGGCATGTGTAGGTCATTGCTATACTATACAAGGTTTCGCTCCAGCCACGAGTAAAACAGGATTTAGAAAAGTAATGACTTAAGCATGAGAAAGTAGTATATATAGGGATGTCGGAGATGGTCAGGCACCAGAGAGATAGCCTTACCGGCCAGTCCACAGGATACCCAAGTACCTGAAGCAGTTCTTCGGAAATCCTTCAGATACTAACTCCCTATTCGAAGTAAGTGTTATCCTAGGTACATAAAGCCCATCATCTAAACTAAATCACCTATATATAAAGATATATTACAAATGAAAATTAACATGCGAAGCTGAACTTGAATATTGTAAATCATTGAAACATACTATGCTTTAAACTGTAGACGCCCAGGGTAGTATCATCCTTCTGAATAAGAAGAAAAGTGATGACCGGAACCATCTTACACCTTCGGGTTAGGAGGCTACAGACAGAAGCTTCCCAAGCAAGTACTTCCATTCCGACCCGGGAGTGTTTGAAGCGATTCCCAGAAATATCTTACACCGTGTCAGTAGGTTGTTAAGAGCAGCCTCTCAGTGAAGTATTACCCGCCTGGCTCAGGAATATTTTAACGATTCCCGTCACTTTCTGACACCCTCAGTATCAACAGGTTGTAGATACCAGCCTCTTAAGAGAAGTATTACCCTCCTGATTTGAGTGCTAAAGTGATACCCAGATACATCTTCGTCAGAAGTTGTACAGAACAGCCGCCCAGGTTGTTATATCCTTAAAACATTGGGGTGTTGAAATATATCCTGGAACCTTCTTAAACGTTCCAAATTAGGATTACTAGCTAGTTTCACCAATGAAGTTACCGGGCTTTATTAGTATATTTTTTCGGTAAAGTACCAGTTTAGTGACACCACTGACATAACGGATTTGGAAGAGCTGTGTATAAATGAACTCCTTATAGTGAGTGGAAGTGATACAGACCGTAGGAACATGATTTAAAGCATTACATTATGTTCGATAGTACGCTAGATGATGATGGTAAAGAGTGGGGAAAAAGTAAGAAAACAACACTCACCAAACTTCCCTTACGGAACTTATATTTACTATAAGGTATTTTCGGTGTTGATTGAAAAAAGTAAATGTTATCGTTTTAGCGGGTGTTCTAGTTGGGTAGTTGGAGTGTTATAACTGAGAGAGGGGCACGGAAACATGTTGAACAACAACAGCAATGCTTTATTGGTTAGAGTCCTTAAAGTGAGATAGCCTTGTCATAACGAAGTACTGGAGGTACAGGATTATGGTGAAGGAAAGGCAAAGTTAAGGATGTCGAGTATTACGAGACAGGCTTGGTAGGGGTCATATGATACTGGTGAGGATGTCAGGTGAAGCAAGAGTATGTGGGATAAATGCCTGGCTGCCAAGTCGAGCTGCTGTCGGCACGTACTGTGGCTCTTCACCTAAACAACCCCCTAGTTATTTTTGTGGTGCCCTTAAACTAGTACTTTATCTACTTTCTTCATCGAAACCATACGTCAATTTTCTTTTTCAGGCTTGTTTCTTGCTTTCCCTCTCCCTCTCATTCACCTTACATTTTTTTTTAACCTTTACTCTCTTCTTTCAAGGCCTGGCCACCAAAATGATTCTCTCCACGACAGGAGCCTTTGAGAAGTCACTAATTGTACACATTAAATTGCTTTAGGTAAAAAGTGACGGAGAATGATCGATGCATCGGAAGCTTCGTCACGGGAGGTTTATCACCGATAGTAACAGAAAGGTTCATCACCGATAAATCGGGAGGTTCATAACGATAGTACTGAGAAGTTCATCACCGATAAATCAGGAGGTTCATAACGATAGTACTGAAGGTTCACATCATGGATACCATGGGGAGGTTTGTCATCGACAGTACAAAAAGGCTCATGGCAGATAGCATCGGTAGGATCATCACTAACACAGTCCACTTTTAATGTGTATTGTAAGGTTTATCACCGACACCATCAGGAAGTGCAACATTATCATAAATGGTTTCTTCGTGAAGTGACGATACAGACTTATGGCCGCTACCACGGCGATATTTTAGTTACGTGTATTATGAATTTTTCAGACAACCACACTACCGAAATACGATAATACAGCTAAAACAGTCATACAGCCAAATCACTGTCATATTGCCAAACACTGCCAGACAATCTAAATACTGTCAGACTGCCAAAACAGTGTCACTGCAAAGACATACAGCCAAAAATCCTGTTTCACTGAATGTTCATATGGCCATATAAACAAAATAATGCAAACAAGACATAAGTACACACAACATGGGCAAAAATACATATTCAGTACGTAAAACACACACACACACACACACACACACTCATGCAGAGATAAATGAATATTTGTGGATGCAGGTGCTTAACTGTTTATGTATATATCTTTTCCCTCTAGCAGATTTCATTAATCAGTAAATTAATAAAGTTGCACCATCTGTTCATCTTTCTATCGGTTCAGCTGCTTATTTACATCGCTCACACAAATAAAATCAGTTGACGTAAGTATTACGTTTGAGAATACTACACAAAACTGACTGTGGATGTCTGGCATGCATGCAAGTGAAACGAAGGGCATCTTTCAGAACAAATATAAACGTCTTTATACGCGTAAGACACAAACAATAAATGTTTCAAAGAATTTCAACGTATTATATCAGTAGTTTACTCTCCACTCAGTACATCACATAGACGGAAGGAAGAATTCAACTATTCCACGTCTTCCCGTCTTAAGAATTTACTGAGTCCTTCCCTACAACACAGTTTTCTCTTTGAAACCAATATATGATGCTTCATAACGAGACACACAAACACTTTTCTGGTATACTTTGTAAATAATACATGTAACAAAACCGGCATCTTATTCATATTTGCGATAATCTGTTTCCTAATTACAAAGTACATTTGTACTGTTTCAGATGTCTTACTGGAACGATCCATCCAGCATGGGGTCTCCGGCCCTGCCCTCCACTAACCCCTTTGGTAACTATACGGTGGTCGACATTGTGCCTAAGGAACTTCTGCACTTGGTTGACCCCCACTGGTACCAATTCCCTCCCATGAACCCCCTGTGGTACAGCCTGCTTGGCTTATGGATGGTCATTATGGGCATGCTCTCTGTGTGCGGCAACTTCGTCGTCATCTGGGTCTTCATGAACACCAAGTCTCTCCGTAGCCCAGCCAACATGCTCGTCGTTAACTTGGCCTTCTCAGACTTCTTGATGATGGCGACCATGTTCCCACCCATGGTCATCTCTTGCTACTGGCAGACATGGACTCTGGGTGAGTTCTTCTGTCAGGTGTACGCTTTCCTCGGTTCTCTCTTCGGCTGTGCGTCCATCTGGACCATGGTATGGATTACCTTGGACCGCTACAATGTCATCGTCAAGGGCGTCTCTGCTGAGCCTCTGAAGTCTAAAGACGCCATGCTGAGGATTCTTTTCACTTGGGCCTTTTCCTTCGCCTGGTGTCTGCCTCCCTTCTTCGGCTGGAACCGCTATGTGCCTGAAGGCAACATGACAGCTTGCGGCACCGACTACCTCACCGTGGACGTCGTTTCCCATAGCTACCTCTACATTTACTCCTTCTTCGTGTACTTCATCCCTCTCTTCGTCATCGTGTACAGCTATACCTTCATTCTGAAGGCTGTTGCCGTCCACGAGCGGCAGATGCGCGAGCAAGCCAAGAAGATGGGTGTTAAGTCTCTCAGGAATGAGGAGGCTAAAAAGACCTCTGCCGAGTGTCGCCTGGCCAAGGTTGCCCTGGTGACAGTATCCCTGTGGTTCATGGCCTGGACTCCATACCTGGTCATCAACTACGCCGGCATGATCAACAAGTCCATGGTAACTCCCCTCTTCTCTATCTGGGGCTCCGTGTTCGCCAAGGCCAACGCTGTGTACAACCCCATCGTGTACGCCATCAGCCACCCAAGGTACCGAAGTGCCATGGAGAAGAAGCTGCCCTTCCTTGCCTGCACCACTGATAGAGACGATACTGTCTCTGATACCGCCTCTACTACAGTCAACGAGAAGAGCGAGAGTGCTTAAGAGACTGGCTTCATCCGGATGATACGGAATCGAAAGTTTTTTCTCGAAAATAACCCATGATTATACCTCAGCAAACAGATTCTGTTTCATTTGTCCTATATCCTAAGGATTATATTCAAGGTTTCAAATCACTCAAACCAGATGTATAACCTCAAATATCCTATTACCTAGCACACTCGGTCTTTCATAAATAAAATGCGCATGCATACTCGAAAATAATGTTAACAACTAGACGTGCAATTGTGGGTACAGACACATACATCAATGCCCCGTCAGTGGTCTCAGTCCCTCAATAGAGATGTTAGCTTAGCTGAAATCTTAACATCTTTACGGTGGCAGTTATCACCAGGTTTGTTAGTTTTTCAGTGTTTGCACGCAAGCTTACGTTTGCTAGCAAAATCGGACTCTGCCATGTTTAATTCAGTTAATGTCCATTCTAATCTACCAAGAAGTTACGAATAACATTCTGAGAGTTTTCTTCAAAAAAGCGAAAACTTGCCTTTCAAAAAGGGTGGGTCTTAGACATGAGAAGGTAAGAACTTCCAAAATTTAGCGGTGCAGGGAAAGAAACAATTATCACAACGACCCAATCGTCGTCACCCGCCAATGTCCACATAGTAGTCAAATGACGCAGTGAGATTCCGGTATTACGTGGTCTAGCTAACGGTGGGAGCACACAAGCAGATAATCCTCTGAGGCAAAAACCGGAGTAATATCAATAGAAGGAAAACGAAACCAACATTGTGTGGCACGGCAAGTGGCTCAAAATTCTTGGCTAGTCTGAGAGGACTGATAACTCGACGTGTTTCAAACTCAACTTTGTGTAATAAAGTAAACCGAGCTTGAACTTCTCTGGACGTGAGTACAGTGCACAACATAAAGGACAAACCAATTCTGAGTATAATTGACACGACCGTTCAGATGGGAATCTCCGGAAGCCATCAAGAACAGGAATGCCAATGACTCTTAGCGGAAAACACAGCTGCTTGTATGCGATCGCAGTTCACAAAGAGGGAAACCAACCATGCTTGCAGACGAGGGCGTTAGCATGCGACTCCCACCATATATAACGTAAGGGGCGCTGCGGCATGTCGAGATGGCAGTAGAAATGGGAAAGAGTGTGGACGGGGTTTCAGACAGGCTGGAGAAATATGCCACACAATGTTGGAGCGAGGGAGGAATGGGATGTATTTAGAGAAGTAGCGATGGCTTGCGCAAAAGATGCCTGTGGCATGAGAAAGGTGCGAGGTGGGCAGATTAGAAAGGATAGTGAGTGGTGGGATGAAGAAGTAAGATTGATAGTGAAAGAGAAGAAAGAGGCATTTGGACGATTCTTGCAGGGAAATAGTGCAATTGACTGGGAGATGTGTACAAGAAAGAGGCAGGAGGTCAAGAGAAGGGTGCAAGAGGTGAAAAAGAGGGGCAAATGAGAGTTAGGGTGAGAGAGTATCGTTAAATTTTAAGAAAAATAAAAAGATGTTTTGGAAGGAGGTAAATAAAGTGCGTGAGATAAGAGAACAAATGGGAACATCGGTGAAGGGGGCTAATGGTGAGGTTATAACAAGTAGTAGTGAAGTGAAAAGGAGATGGAGTGAGTATTTTGAAGGTTTGTTGAATGTGTTTGATGATAGAGTTGCAGATATTGAGTGTTTTGGTCGAGGTGGTGTGCGAAGTGATAGGGTCGGGGAGAATGGTTTGGTAAACAGAGAAGAGGTAGTGAAAGTTTTGCGGAAGATGAAAGCCGGCAAGGCAACGGGTTTGGATGGTATTTTGCAGTGGAATTTATAAAAAAAGGGGTTGACTGTTGTTGATTGGTTGATGAGGATATTCAATGTATGTATGGTTCATGGTGAAGTGCCTGAGGATTGGCGGAATGCATGCATAGTGCCATTGTACAAAGACAAAGGGGATAAAGGTAATTGTTCAAATTACAGAGGTATAAGTTTGTTGAATATTCCTGGGAAATCATATGGGAGGGTGTTGACTGAGAGGGTAAAGACATGTACAAAGCATAAGATTTGAGAAGAGCAGTGTGGTCTCAAAAGTGGTAGAGGATGTGTGGATCAGGTGTTTGCTTTGAAGAGTGTATGTGAGAAATACTTAGAAAAACAGAGGGATTTGTACGTAGCATTCATGGATCTGGAGAAGGCATATGATAGACTTGATAGAGATGCTCTGTGGAAGATATTAAGAATATATGGTGAGGGAGGTATGTTGCTAGAAGCAGTGAAAAGTTTTTTATCGAGGATGTAAGGCATGTGTACGAGTAGGAAGATAGGAAAGTGATTGGTTCCCAGTGAATGTCGGTTTGCGACAGGGGTGCGTGATGTCTCCATGGTTGTTTTACTTGTTTATGGATGGGGTTGTTAGGGAAGCGAAAGCAAGAGTTTTAGAGAAAGAGGGGCGAGTATGCAGTCTGTTGTGGATGAGAGGGCTTGGGAAGTGTCTTTATTCGCTGATGATACAGCGCTAGTGGCTGATTCGGGACGAAGGCAGCAAGTATGAATATGTATATGTGTATATATGTATATGTGTGGGTATGTGTATGTATGTATACGTTGAAACGTATAGGTATGTATATGTGCGTGTTTGGGCGTGTATGTATCTACATGTGTATGTGCGTGGGTCCCAATGGGCCATTCTTTCGTCTGTTTCCTTGCGCTACTTCGCTAACGCGGGAGACAGCGACAAAGTATAACAAAAAATTAAGAATAAAATCAGTGATAATGACAGCATCAAAAAATGCAGCGAAAAGAAGAGTTAGGATAATATCTATGGCCAACCAGTTAAAAATAAGGGCTTTTAACGTTTCCACACTTTTTTTTTTTTTTTAGCTGAGACCGCATTGGTAACTGAAGCCCTACCCAAGATCATCTCATTAATGCATTTTATCGACCACCCCCGAATAGTGGATGAACAGCTGGGTTGACTGTAGACCAATTGCCACAACCAGGGAACCCGTGAATGTGTCATGGTCAGGAACGCTAACTGCTACAAAAGATCAACATCTACCCTAGCAAAAAAGAGAGAGAGAAAAAAAAATAATACTTTCATGGATTTCTCCCATGTTCATGGACAGCACATGTTACTTAAAAAAAAACGATATTTTTAAAAATTCTGAATCACTGGCGCACAATCCAAAATATATCTAAAAAAAGAAACCATTCTTTCCTTTTTACTGATTCGCAAGTTAAGAATAAAAATATTTAAACCCCACATTTCCCTCCCTGCAGAAGACAGGTAATGGAAAGAGCGTCTCAACTCTAGTAAACTAAACAGACGCAAGAGTCACTAGAAGTTTACCTCAGAAACTTTAGCACCGAATAAACCACAGCATTTCCTCTTGTCTTTCGTTACACCTTTATGGATTAACATTACTTCGTTATACTCTTCTTCGGCGAGTCATTTTTGGGACTTACAGCGACACAGGTACTTCAGATTTCAGTCTTTTCTTTCTTTTACATTAACGTAGGTGATCCAAGTTTCACAACTTGTTACAAGTACAATCATGGAGGAAAATGTTCACTTCGTTGATCTTTTCCCAACTCGCTACTTGCTTCTGTAGGAACATGGTTGATACACTGGCGAGAAGGAAGCGTGTCGACTCTGTGTGTGTGTGTGTGTGCGTGTGTGTGTGTGTGTGTGTGTGTGTGTGTGTGTGTGTGTGTGTGTGTGCGTGCGTGCGTGTGTGTGTGTGTGTGTGTGTGTGTGTGTGTGTGTGTGTGTGTGTGTGTGTGTGTGTGTGCGTGCGTGCGTGCGTGCGTGCGTGTGTGTGTGTGTGTGTGTGTGTGTGTGTGTGTCGTGCATCTTGGGTAAATGACTGACCAATGATTTCCGATCGGGCGCAACGGAATCTCTCGTGTGAGATGATATGGCTTGTCGTGAGTGATGGTGAAAGTGTGAGTGAAATACGTTTTCTCCCCCTCACAAGGACAATCAACTCAATGTACAGAGTGGAGAAGTGTGGAGCGGTTAGAGTACCCAGGAAGTACATGTTTCACTTTAGCACATTGGGCGTAGGGAGGTACACATGGTGTGTGTGTTTGTGTACTGTACGGGGAGGGACTATTCTAGATTCGTCACGGCTTTCCTGTCACAAGACCTCTTCAACTTTTGTACACTGTCAGTATTCACAGTACTACGATAAATCTGTCTGTCTCTCTCTCTCTCTCTCTCTCTCTCTCTCTCTCTCTCTCTCTCTCTCTCTCTCTCTCTCTCTCTCCACTACTGCTACAATCATAGTAATTCTTTACATACTTTCCAGTGTGTGTATCTTGCATAGTAATCTTGTTACAGCCTCTGGTATTCTGTCCTTCCCAGCTTTCGAAGAACTGATCAATGTTATCATCAAGCTGCTTCACAAACTAAAGGTCGTAATCAGGTCACCCTTCACTCCTCTCTCTTCCATGCTGGACAGGTTTGTGATCCTCTAACCTCTCACTGTAACTCAACTCTCTTAATTCTGATAACTCAGCCCTCTTAATTCTGGTACCATCTTTGTAGCGACTACTTGCTAGCTCTTTCTGCTTAATCACAGTAAGCGTAGTGACCAGACTTGAGAAACATGCTCTTGTTGTTACCTACCATACACTGTCAATAATTCTCTTACCACTGGTTTATTCATGTACTCAAAAGACAATCTAATATCCGCAGTGAACAATGTCTCATTCACAATGCTTCTTAGTTGGGGCCTTGGCGACATGTTGAGGTACAATGTCAACCAACGAGTCTCTCTGTGAGAATGCTTGCACAGATATTCTTGACCAGGTGTGGAAATGTTATAGGGTAAAGGAGGAGGCATCCTCGAGGGAGACTTGGGATGCGACAATGAGACGTTAACGCAGGTCCACGTCTCTGAAGCCAGGATAAACAAAACGACTCATAAAAGCAGAGTCGTTTAAATGATAACTGTAGAACAGAGAGAGTGAAGCCAGATTACCTAAAACACGAGAGGATACATGAAGAAAAGAAAGAGCAAGGAACTTACTCAGGTGGACGATATCTGATGAGATATAGTCCATGATTACAGTCCAACCATATGAAATTTTTATGGCATCTGACCAAAATGTCCGGGGGTCATTTCAATGAATTTAATCTTTTCATAAAGGAAAATGAAAGTAATGTTTTGTATGCTAGGGCTTTTAAATGGAAAGTAACAAATAAGAAAAAAAAAAGTCATCTGTTCCTAAATATTTAAGCACTCTCAGACTTCTCATTGGTGGTGGTGTTGGCAGAACCTGTTCCAGACTGGTTGTCTGGACTCTCCGTGGAACAGGCCAGGAAGGGGAGCTTCTTCTGCAGGGCAGCGCGGTACTTAGGGTGGCTGATGGCGTACACGATGGGGTTGTACACAGCGTTGGCCTTGGCGAACACGGAGCCCCAGATGGAGAAGAGGGGAGTTACCATGGACTTGCTGATCATGCCGGCGTAGTTGATGACCAGGTATGGAGTCCAGGCCATGAACCACAGGGATACTGTCATCAGGGCAACCTTGGCCAGGCGACACTCGGCAGAGGTCTTCTGTGCTTCTTCGTTCCTAAGAGACTTGACGCCCATCTTCTTGGCCTGATCACGCATCTGCTTCTCATGAGCGGCTACGGCCTTAACGATGAAGGTGTAGCTGTAGACGATGGTGACCAGAGGAATAAAGTACACGAACGCAGAGTACACGTACAGGTAGCTGTGGGAAAGAGCATCCTCGGTGAGGTAGTCAGTGCCGCAAGCGGTCATGTTGCCTTCAGGCACATAGCGGTTCCATCCGAAGAAGGGAGGCAGACACCAGGCGAAGGAAAAAATCCAGGTGAAGAGAACCCTCAGCAAGGATCCCTTGGAGGTGAGAGGCTCGGCAGCGACGCCCTTAACGATGACATTGTAACGGTCAAGGGTGATCCACAACATGGTCCAGATGGACACACAACCGAAGAGGGAACCGAAGAAGGCGTACAGCTCACAGAAGAAGGCACCCAGAGTCCATGTCTGCCAGTAGCAAGAGATGACCATGGGTGGGAACATGGTCAACATCATCAAGAAGTCGGAGAAGGCCAGGTTAACGACGAGCGAGTTGGCTGGGCTACGGAGAGACTTGGTGTTCATGAAGACCCAGATGACGACAGCGTTACCGAAGACAGAGAGGAAGCCCATGACAACCATGAAGAAACCAAGCAGACCGTACCACAGGGGGTTCATGGGAGGGAACTGGTACCAGTGAGGATCCACCATATGAAGGAGCTCCTTGGGCACAGTGTCAACTACCGTGTAGTTCCCATAAGGGTTGGTAGATGGCAGGCCGCTGGAGGCCAGGTTGGCTGGATCGTCCCAGTAAGACATCTAGAAGAGGAGATGTTCATATTAGAGAAGTAACATAGTTATTGAGCAGGAGATGTTGTAGATGATGAAGGGAGAAAATCAGAGGTAAACGGTCAACGCATCTAAAATTTTTGGTTCGATCGGTAAGAAAAAATAAAAGACGATACTGACTGATACTGACAAATGTAAGAATATGAAGACGAGAAATGATAGGACATTTCTTTGTTTTTTTCTATATTCACAAAGCAAAACATTTTAGCCATGTTTATGCTGGTATGAGTAAACGAAACTTTTTTTTTTTTTAACGAGAGAATCTTACTGTCAGCTGTTCCGAGTCTCGACTCTTGTTATCTAACACCGAACGTTTGGAAACGGAATGTCAACAAAAGTTACGTTCGTAAAGCAGTTTAGTGTATCGATAAACAGACAGGATGGGAAGAGTATACAAAATATACCAGTATCGGTGCATTGTTTCATTTACGTAACTTCAAGAAAGAATCGACTGATATCGACTGATTTCTCGTGAAGAAAACGAATCATTTCAAGGTTATGATTCACGTTTGTTACAACGTCAGTTAGTGTAATAACTTTAAGACGGTATCTGTTACTGTAACTTTATGACAGTATTGGTTAGTTTAACTTATCAGCCGGTGTACCTCAAGATACTATAAGTTAGGGTAACCTCATGGCAGTGCAACATATGACAGCATATATTTGTGTAACTTATGACAGTAACGGTTAGCGTAACTTTATGACGGTAATGGTTAGCGTAACTTTATGACAGTAACGGTAAGCGTAGCTTTAAGACAGTAACGGTTAGTGTAACTTTAAGACGGTAACGGTTAGTGTAACTTTAAGACGGTAACGGTTAGTGTAACTTCAAGACTATCCGTTTGCGTAACTGACAGTAACGGTTAGCGTAACTTTAAGATAAAAAAAGAATAGCATAACTTTAAGACAGTAACGGTTAGTGTAACTTTAAGACAGTAACGGTTAGCGTAATCTTGACAGTAACGGTTAGCGTAACTTTGAGACAGTAACGGTTAGCGTAACTTTATGACTAACGGTTAACGTAACTTTATGACAGTAACAGTCAGCGTAACGTTAAGACAGTAACGTTTAGTGTAACTTTAAGACAGTAACGGTTAGTGTAACTTTCAGACAAGCAACAGTCAGTGTAACGCTATTACAGTATCAATAAGCGAGACCATACGACTCTATCACTCCGCGTGTCTTACCTTGTATGGAGATTGGTGTGCTGAAGAATTTCGAAAGAACTACTTCAAACACCCAGGGTTCCTATGGTACAGCAGCTGGCTGCGTCTTGGACTGGTTGTGGCTAACATTGCTCCCGCCTCCCTTAAATATACCTGTAGCTCTCCCCTGACGTCACTTAAGTCCAGTAACCGCATTAAAGGGAGAAAAACTTTGCTATGTAAAAAGGAAACCCCTCAAATACACTCGGTGTACTGTCTTACGACGTATCTCTGGGCGGAAACGCGCCACGGCGGCACAGAAAGATACATTCTTAAGGCCAGAGTTACGACGACATGACGTCTTGGTTTCGAAATGTAATTATGATCACACACACACACACACACACGTGCGTCATCCCGTGGATAAAAAAGTTACACCAGAATACGAAGCAACAATACCTACAGAGAAAACATTATTGCTCTGTATGTTACCAACCACTGAAGATAGTGGGTCTTTTTGGTTGTCATAAAAGTTCTTTATGTAATGGACTTATGATACAGCATATATGCTTTACGCATTACCCAGTTCATTACAATCTGGTTTCCCGACGGCGTCATATATTTTTTTTTTTTTTTTTTTTTTTTTTTTTTATACTTTGTCGCTGTCTCCCGCGTTTGCGAGGTAGCGCAAGGAAACAGACGAAAGAAATGCCCCCCCCCCATACACATGTACATACACACGTCCACACACGCAAATATACATACCTACACAGCTTTCCTATATATATATATATATATATATATATATATATATATATATATATATATATATATAAAGAGTTGACGTCATTACATAACTACACGGAGCTGAGTTTAGTAGAGTGTGAGAAAGAAGAAAGCTGAGAGTAAATGTGAATAAGAGCAAGGTTATTAGGTAAAGTAGGGTTGAGGGACAATTCAACTGGGAGTTAAGTTTGAATGAAGAAAAACTGGAGGAGGTGAAGTGTTTTAAATATCTGGGAGTGGATTTGGCTGCGGATGGAACCATGGAAGCGGAAGTGAATCATAGGGTGGGGGAGGGGGCGAAAGTTCTGGGAGCGTTGAAGAGTGTGTGGAAGTCGAGAACATTATCATTATGGTTATGTTTGAAGGAATAGTGGTTCCCACAATGTTATATGGTTGCGAGGCGTGGGCTACAGATAGAGTTGTGCGGAGGAGGGTGGATGTGCTGGAAATGAGATGTTTGAGGACAATATGTGGTGTGAGGTGGTTTGATCGAGTAAGTAATAATAGGGTAAGAGAGATGTGTGGTAATAAAAAGAGTGTTGTTGAGAGAGCAGAAGAGGGTGTTTTGAAATGGTTTGGTCAGATGGAGAGAATGAGTGAGGAAAGATTGACCAAGAGGATATATGTGTCAGAGGTGGAGGGAACGAGGAGAAGTGGGAGACCAAATTGGAGGTGGAAAGATGGAGTGAAAAAGATTTTGAGTGATCGGGGCCTGAACATGCAGGAGGGTGAAAGGCGTGCAAGGAATAAAGTGAATTGAAACGATGTGGTATACCGGGGTCGACGTGCTGTCAATGGATTGAACCAGGGCATGTGAAGCGTCTGGGGTAAACCATGGAAAGTTCTATGGGGCCTGGATGTGGAAAGAGAGCTGTGGTTTCGGTGCATTATACATGACAGCTAGAGATGAGTGTGAACGAATGTGACCTTGTTGAAGGGCGCAAATGGGGAGGTGATAACAAGTAGTGGTGATGTGAGAAGGAGATGGAGTGAGTATTTTGAAGGTTTGTTGAATGTGTTTGATGATAGAGTGGCAGATATAGGGTGTTTTGGTCGTGGTGGTGTGCAAAGTGCGAGGGTTAGGGAAAATGAGTTGGTAAACAGAGAAGAGGTAGTAAAAGCTTTGCGGAAGATGAAAGCCGGCAAGGCAGCAGGTTTGGATGGTATTGCAGTGGAATTTATTAAAAAAGGGGGTGACTGTATTGTTGACTGGTTGGTATGGTTATTTAATGTATGTATGACTCATGGTGAGGTGCCTGAGGATTGGCGGAATGCGTGCATAGTGCCATTGTACAAAGGCAAAGGGGATAAGAGTGAGTGCTCAAATTACAGAGGTATAAGTTTGTTAAGTATTCCTGGCAAATTATATGGGAGGGTATTGATTGAGAGGGTGAAGGCATGTACAGAGCATCAGACTGGGGAAGAGCAGTGTGGTTTCAGAAGTGGTAGAGGATGTGTGGATCAGGTGTTTGCTTTGAAGAATGTATGTGAGAAATACTTAGAAAAGCAAATGGATTTGTATGTAGCATTTATGGATCTGGAGAAGGCATATGATAGAGTTGATAGAGATGCTCTGTGGAAGGTATTAAGAATATATGGTGTGGGAGGCAAGTTGTTAGAAGCAGTGAAAAGTTTTTATCGAGGATGTAAGGCATGTGTACGTGTAGGAAGAGAGGAAAGTGATTGGTTCTCAGTGAATGTAGGTTTGCGGCAGGGGTGTGTGATGTCTCCATGGTTGTTTAATTTGTTTATGGATGGGGTTGTTAGGGAGGTGAATGCAAGAGTTTTGGAAAGAGGGGCAAGTATGAAATCTGTTGGGGATGAGAGAGCTTGGGAAGTGAGTCAGTTGTTGTTCGCTGATGATACAGCGCTGGTGGCTGATTCATGTGAGAAACTGCAGAAGCTGGTGACTGAGTTTGGTAAAGTGTGTGAAAGAAGAAAGTTAAGAGTAAATGTGAATAAGAGCAAGGTTATTAGGTACAGTAGGGTTGAGGGTCAATTCAACTGGGAGGTGAGTTTGAATGGAGAAAAACTGGAGGAAGTGAAGTGTTTTAGATATCTGGGAGTGGATCTGGCAGCGGATGGAACCATGGAAGCGGAAGTGGATCATAGGGTGGGGGAGGGGGCGAAAATTCTGGGAGCCTTGAAGAATGTGTGGAAGTCGAGAACATTATCTCGGAAAGCAAAAATGGGTATGTTTGAAGGAATAGTGGTTCCAACAATGTTGTATGGTTGCGAGGCGTGGACTATGGATAGAGTTGTGCGCAGGAGGATGGATGTGCTGGAAATGAGATGTTTGAGGACAATGTGTGGTGTGAGGTGGTTTGATCGAGTAAGTAACGTAAGGGTAAGAGAGATGTGTGGAAATAAAAAGAGCGTGGTTGAGAGAGCAGAAGAGGGTGTTTTGAAATGGTTTGGGCACATGGAGAGAATGAGTGAGGAAAGATTGACCAAGAGGATATATGTGTCGGAGGTGGAGGGAACGAGAAGAGGGAGACCAAGAGGTGGAAAGATGGAGTGAAAAAGATTTTGTGAGATCGGGGCCTGAACATGCAGGAGGGTGAAAGGAGGGCAAAGAATAGAGTGAATTGGAGCGATGTGGTATACCGGGGTTGACGTGCTGTCAGTGGATTGAATCAAGGCATGTGTATGGGGGTGGGTTGGGCCATTTCTTTCGTCTGTTTCCTTGCGCTACCTCGCAAACGCGGGAGACAGCGACAAAAAAAAAAAATATATATATATATATATATATATATATATATATATATATATATATATATATATATATATAGATATATATATGTGTGTGTGTGTGTGTGTGTGTGTGTGTGTGTGTGTGTGTGTTGGAAAAGATCACAATTTTGCACGTGATCAAGTATATTCCTATGAGTCCACGGGGAAAATGAAACACGATAAGTTCCCGAGTGCACTTTCGTGTAATAATCACATCATCAGGGGAGACACAAGAGAGAAATATAAAAGTCAGTTGATATACAACGAAGAGACGTAGCTAGGACACCATTTGGTAGACATGCGATTGTCCAAGACAGACAACGAGCGTATCATAAACTTATTATGTGGACAAGAAGGTAAATGGTTTACAAATTTTATCAACAATTACGTTATCCAATTTGTATAGACCATCACTAATATTAAGATTATAATTCTTTGTGTATTATATAATAGAAGATTCAATGATATTTCTTGTGGTACTGGACTTGTTAATAACTGAGATGGCATTACTCCAGTCAATACAGTGATCATAGATTTTAACGTGATTAAACAAGGCATTTGATTCTTGTCCCGTTCTTATACTATATTTATGTTGCTTAAGTCTAACAGAAAGATCCTTGCCAGTCTGTCCAACATAAAACTTATCACAATTTCTACATGTCACTTTATAGATGCACCTAGGAGAATTTTGTTGAGTTCCTGATCAAAATATTCTTTGTAGTATTATTGTTGCTGAAGGCAACATTTACATTAAAGGATTTAAGCAACGGGAAGTAAAGTAAAATTATTATTAAAAGGGAGAACTAAAAGATTCTTGGTGTCAATGGGAGGTTTGGGCTCAACTCCTAAAATGATTTCTTTGCTAACTTAAGGGATTTATCAATGAAAGATCTAGGGTACTTTAACTTAGATCCAATAGAATATATCTTTTCATAGTATGGACTGCAAATACGTAATGCCCTAAGGAACATAGATTGAAATGATGATAATTTAATTCTAGTCATGTTGAGATGAGTAATAATGGATATATGAGCATACATTGGTAGGTTTTCTGTATATGCTGAACTTAAGCTTGTTTCCTTGCCTATGGATCATGCAATCTAAAAATGGCACCTACCATTATTTTCATTTGCACCTAAAGAGAGTGTCGTTCCGAAAAATTTTCGAACCATGTCTTAAGTGGTTGAGCGCGACGACTTAACCCTAACGTCCGATAACTTAATTTGCTGAGTACGAGAAAATTGAGCAACGTCAGTGTACGCCAGGCTTCGTCATCGTACTCTGGCGATTCAAACCCAGTGCTCAGGGAGTCCGGTCATTGAGTTTCAGAGTGGTGAGCCGCCGTACCTAAGTGTTCCCTGTTGGATAATGCACCTGGTTCAGTCCTCCGCTCTATTTTCCCCAGTATTTCTGCAAGAAAACTTCATTACCTTATCAAAGCTTATTGCAGCAACAGATGAGATACTTTCACTTTTTTTTTTATCAGCAAATCTACCGACCTTTTCCCATATTCACATTCTTTTCGCTCTGCCGAAAAAGCATATATCAAGGTATGGATGTTTCAGCAACATATCATTGAAAATCATAATACACGATCAGCAATAACATGGCAAAGTCATACTGCAGAGAGCCATATCTATATTCATATCATCTTTCTCCTAAGGTCGGGGAGCAATGCGAAACGAAAAATCACCAGTCGGAAAAAATAATTAATAATATGATGCAGAAAATCGTTTGTTGCCACTGTGGTGGTTTCAGTATAAACAAATGCCTTTGCGATGACCGTTTCAATCCAGTACTCTAGTTGTGGAGGTACTGATCCAGTAACTCTGTGCACGAGGGTAGTCACACCGAACCAGTAACTTGCTGGTGGTTTACTATTACAACAGCTATGAGGTAGTACATACATGTTACTAATCCAGTCCCTTTGTTGTT
This sequence comes from Panulirus ornatus, assembly GCF_036320965.1. NCBI lineage: Eukaryota > Metazoa > Arthropoda > Malacostraca > Decapoda > Palinuridae > Panulirus > Panulirus ornatus. The sequence continues at coordinate 15,010,593 of NC_092228.1, forward strand.
GTTATGGAGTAATAGTGTTGTTACGGTAATTAGACATATCGAGTGTCTCTGAGATGACTGAAATAATCAAGTGCCTTTGTGGTAGCTGCACTAATCAAGTGCTTCTGTGGTGGCTGCACTAACACGTGCCTCTGTGGTGGCTGCACCAATCAAGTGCCTTCGTGGTGGCTGCACCAATACAGTGCTTCTCTGTGGTGGCTGCACTAACACAGTGCCTCTGTGGTGGCTGCACCAATCAAGTGCCTCCGTGGTGGTTGCACCAATACAGTGCTTCTCTGTGGTGGCTACATCAACCCAATGTATGTGTGGCCGTTCGCACGGTACATGTTTATGGAATTCCTGCAACACGGTCTTTCCGAGAGGTTTGATGAATCAACAACACCAGTTTCATCTCTTCAAATATTTTTGCGCCGGTGGCAGAGCGAACGAGACGCTGCATTACGCGCGGACGGACGCACCCAAGATTAACCAACCATACAAGGTTTCCCTGAAGAAAAAGTGTCTGCAAGGTGATTCTTTAATTTGGCTTAGTGACGTTACGCGGAGACATGAGGGTACATATAGTGGGAGAGGAGGAGCAGTCAGCCACAGGAAACGCAAGACAGAGCAAAGCTGTGCTACCGGAGAGTGCCCGGCGTCTGAAGTAGTCCCTAGGAAATTCTTCAGAGCCAAAGTTACTACACAAAAGTAAGTTCCAGCTGGAGTGTCATGGAGACCTGTGTGTTATACAGGTACAGATTCCATACACTGTCGTTGGAGGAAGGTATGGCTTGGTGGACAACTGTTATATGAGTCCCCCCACTTGCCTTTGTTGTCTGTCCTTTCTTAAGAGTATCGTATAAGTATAGAAAAGTGGGAGAGTAGATGTGAGTGTGAGCCTTGTTTCTTGACTAGGGGATATGCGAATGTTGTGTTCTCCGAGCTGGTTGCTTCCGTGTGTCTGTTCCTAATGATGCTTCCGGAGTTGCGTTTGTCGCTGAGGTTTTGCGGCGCCGAGTGGTTTGTTTGTGAACGATGAAAGCGTGTGTTCCGTAATGATGTTTTGCTAGGTGTTTGTGCTGGGGATCAGGGGTTTGTTGGTGAGATGGGGTTTTGGAAGTTGCTCAGTGTTTCCTGCATTTCTGGTGTTTTTAGTGGTCTCTAATGGATGCAGGTGGTGTGCAGTGGAGGTGATAACACCGAGGCCTCTCAGGGAGTAATGTTGTTTGGTGATAGGCCTTGGGCACTGTTGGCAGACACAGACAGACTGATGGTCCTGGGTTAAGTTTTACTGTCAATGTCGGGAGCCGACAGCAGGAAGTGGCCCCACGGGCACGAAGAAGACCAGAGGGGTTTCCACCTGCAGCAGCCTCCAGCCAACACCCAAGATGAGAGAAGACTGGGACCTCTGCCGACTGGAACTACCACACCTTGCAATAACTTCCTCACCCTGAGAGTCGCACTTACATCTGCCTCCGAGTGGGGGCCAGCCTCCAGCTGTCCCCACTCACCGTGCCGGGCCGTGGGTCAATCACACATTTATGTCTTCCGCTACTGAGAGATGATGGCGTGGTCATCATCTTCCAACTCCTCATACAACACTTAGATTTATCTACATCAACAATGTAACTACTGTAACTACAGAGTTCTTTAACCTTTCCTTCAGACAATGCCTATGAAACCCCGATATATTTCATGAGAATCTTCCTTCACAGAGACGCTCAAATACAACCTAAATCAATCAGTTCATATGATCCAAGTAGAGCAGTAATAACAAGTCAAATAACATCTGCAGTAACAGTATGTTGAAACCTTTCAAACTTTAAAGCAGGATTAAGCAAAATATACTAGAATAAGATATTACATACAGAAACTATAAGTATAAAAAAGAAAAAAAAAGACCCAAAATCCCACCTATACGTATATGTACTTCACTCGTAACTTGTTTACTTCTGCCCACAGTTTCTTCATCATCTCTTGCTCTAAACTTATAGCAACAATTACATTACTTATATGAACATTTCCTATTCTAGATGTCTTACTGGAACGATCCAGCCAACCTGGCCTCCAGCGGCCTGCCATCTACCAACCCTTATGGGAACTACACGGTAGTTGACACTGTGCCCAAGGAGCTCCTTCATATGGTGGATCCTCACTGGTACCAGTTCCCTCCCATGAACCCCCTGTGGTACGGTCTGCTTGGTTTCTTCATGGTTGTCATGGGCTTCCTCTCTGTCTTCGGTAACGCTGTCGTCATCTGGGTCTTCATGAACACCAAGTCTCTCCGTAGCCCAGCCAACTCGCTCGTCGTTAACCTGGCCTTCTCCGACTTCTTGATGATGTTGACCATGTTCCCACCCATGGTCATCTCTTGCTACTGGCAGACATGGACTCTGGGTGCCTTCTTCTGTGAGCTGTACGCCTTCTTCGGTTCCCTCTTCGGTTGTGTGTCCATCTGGACCATGTTGTGGATCACCCTTGACCGTTACAATGTCATCGTTAAGGGCGTCGCTGCCGAGCCTCTCACCTCCAAGGGATCCTTGCTGAGGGTTCTCTTCACCTGGATTTTTTCCTTCGCCTGGTGTCTGCCTCCCTTCTTCGGATGGAACCGTTATGTGCCTGAAGGCAACATGACCGCATGCGGCACCGACTACCTCACCGAGGATGCTATTTCCCACAGCTACCTGTACGTGTATTCTGCGTTCGTGTACTTTATTCCTCTGGTCACCATCGTCTACAGCTACACCTTCATCGTTAAGGCCGTAGCCGCTCATGAGAAGCAGATGCGTGATCAGGCCAAGAAGATGGGCGTCAAGTCTCTCAGGAACGAAGAAGCACAGAAGACCTCTGCCGAGTGTCGCCTGGCCAAGGTTGCCCTGGTGACAGTATCCCTGTGGTTCATGGCCTGGACTCCATACCTGGTCATCAACTACGCCGGCATGATCAGCAAGTCCATGGTAACTCCCCTCTTCTCCATCTGGGGCTCCGTGTTCGCCAAGGCCAACGCTGTGTACAACCCCATCGTGTACGCCATCAGCCATCCTAAGTACCGCGCTGCCCTGCAGAAGAAGCTCCCCTTCCTGGCCTGTTCCACGGAGAGTCCAGACAACCAGTCTGGAACAGGTTCTGCCAACACCACCACCAATGAGAAGTCTGAGAGTGCTTAAATATTTAGGAACAGACTTTTTTTTTTTTTTGTTAACACCCTTTTAATTAAACGTCCCAGCATACAAAAATTCACTTTAATTTTCCTTTCTGAATAGAATAAATCCACTAAAATGATTCCGGTCATTAAATAAACTACATGAAGGTATGCACATAAAGCAAGAAACAAGTACCATCTGATGCCAAGAAACTTTCACCTGGTTGGGCACTAACTGTAGAGTAACACATGCCTACCTGTTACCAAAAAAAATCCTCCACCTTTATTAACTCAAGCTTCTGCCTCTTTCTTCAATCATTCTTTCTTGTCTTTGGTAATGTTGCTTCTCTTTCTGTTCGTGTTATCATTTCCCCACCGTTTCCGTGCGCCGTCTGTTTATGTCGAAGCCCTACAAAGCTTTGCCTTGGATCTGAGGCAACGTCTCACTGTTGCTTCCAACAGTTTCCATGTGGGGACCAACCATATGAAGACTGGCCAAATTGATGCCTTACATTAGAAATCTAAGGGATTGACTTCATGTCCGACGCAAACAACTCTGTTCAAATACTCCATCAAAACACCGGGTAACGTTGTCCCACTGCTTACCATGCGAATTTACCATATAAATGCATTACTATGTTATACGAGTAAATTTTTATAAACATTCCACGGAGTAAAAAATATTAATGTCGGTATAGTTTATTGTTTAACTTACAGTCTAAACATGTGAGACAGAGATATCGGCAACCAAGAGCAATTGGATACGTTATATAACGGTTAGTTTCTGGAACCTCAACCTTCATTGGCCAAATAAGCTGCCAATGCCAGACGTAAGATGATTGTTGTCAATCTAAAATACGGCCAACCCGTTCCTCCCTTATTCAAAAGATATGATTTATATTCAGTCTATAATGTTCAGAAAGCCATCAACTTTCTAGAATATTCCCTCCCCAATAATTACTGGTCACTTAGAAGTGTCCACATACATCCGCTGAAGCACACCCCAGTACTACACCCCTAAAACCCCCTCATTTAGTGGCGGTGGTGGCCACAGACCCAGTTCCCACTCAGATGTTTAGACACTCGAACCAGAAGTTGTGATCACTTATCTGTACAGGTTGAACATCCCTAATCCGAAAATCCGAAATGCTGTAAAATCCGAAACGTTGTGAGCGGCGACATGGCGTTACAAGTGGGAAATTCCACATTGGACCTCATTTGCCCATGCCGGACTCTGACGCTCTGTGGGCACCAGTGTGTTACAAACCATCGTCACCGCCACAACTACGTACAATACTCAGTATATTTTTGCTTATTCTCTGCTCTGTGTGAGTAAGTGTAAGAAAATAATTGCTTATCAGTAGCATATAAATTCAGAGTCAGGAATGAAGGTGATGCCAAACAACCGTAGATTGTCCATATGGGCGGCTGAGGTTGTGACACCTTAGCTTCCTGATGGTTTAGTGGTACACAAACTTTGTATCATGCTGGTCACGTCAAGCAGCGGAAATCGCTGTAAACGGGTGGAGGCAGCAGGACGAGTGATCCAATCAGAAAGCGATACGGCAAGGTGTCCGACTGGCTGACCATCACTTGCTTGGGAACATAGTCCCACAGAGTGCTCGAATCACAGTATCTCCTGAGGAAGGCCGTTGAACGGCCGAAATGTTGAGGTATGTCACAGCTCGAACCCGTTTGTTTCCATACCATCCTGTTTTCCACATATCTCATTATTCCTAGGATCACGCGCTAAATTGTAATCCTTTCCAGCATTTCTCATTATGTATAAGCAATCATTCCAAAATCCGAAACATTTCTGGCCACAGGCATTTCGGATAAGGGATACTCAAACCTCTAGTCTTTAACCTCATACTGAACAGGCTTGGATATGGCATGAAGTGAAGTCGCTAAACTTTGTGAAAAAAGTTCTAACAATTCCAGCTACACTTATATCTGTAAAGCACAGCTACTCAAGGCTAAGAGAGACTAAACAGTTTAATGCGACCTTAACTGTAAAAGACTTATAAGTGAATTTTCAGATCAAGCCTGATTTTTAAACCAGAGTAACTGATCATTTCGCCCTACAGCCAAGA
>NC_092228.1:15020806-15188306 GCF_036320965.1 Panulirus ornatus
CACTATTCCTTCAAACATACCCATTTTTGCTTTCCGAGATAATGTTCTCGACTTCCACACATTCTTCAAGGCTTCCAGGATTTTCGCCCCCTCCCCCACCCTATGATTCACTTCCGCTTCCATGGTTCAATCCGCTGCCAGATCCACTCCCAGATATCTAAAACACTTTACTTCCTCCAGTTTTTCTCCATTCAAACTTACCTCCCAATTGACTTGACCCTCAACCCTACTGTACCTAATAACCTTGCTCTTATTCACATATATATATATATATATATATATATATATATATATATATATATATATATATATATATATATATATATATAACATATAAAGCCTGCGTGGCAGGCGGGAGCACTAGCGGTAAGCTATGATGATCGCAGGGGTCCCTGGTTCGATCCTGGCTGTTGGAGGTTTGCATGTTACATGTTAGTGCGCGTTCATATGCACTATATTCGTATATATATATGTATATATATATATATATATATATATATATATATATATATATATATATATATATATATATATATATTGGCCTTTTAATGTGTATAAGAAGTTAAGCAGCGATGATTCATTTATGTGGCTAGCAATTCTGTTTCTATGGTTACTGTGTATCATCATGTAACATCCAACGCAGGATCGACTCTAGCGCAAACTGAGTGCAGCCATCCCAGGGCTTCCCCGAGCTGGGGGTTGAATTCAAGAGCACAGTGCTGAGCGAACTCACTGCTGAAGAAAAGCCAGTGTCATTCATCTGTTTAGTCAAGCAATTACATACAGTAAGCATGGGACAGTCTGGCCATTACATACAATATGAATGGGGCAGTCTAGCCATTACATACGGCAAGTGGGGTTCTGTGTTGTTCATGAGATCTTGTATTGCAAACAAGAGGCAGACTTTGACCTTACTTCACCTGGCATGAACACTGAGATATACAGCAGCCCGTCATGATGTGGCTGTTCACTCCAACGTCATCAAACTGATTTGAAAACTTCAAGACTGGCTTCGAATGTGTAATATATATATATATATATATATATATATATATATATATATATATATATATATATATAATGCATATGAACGCGCACTTTCATAAAACACAACCCTCCAACAGCCAGGGTTCGAACTCATGACCTTTGGGACAATCATAGCCTAGCAGTACCGCTCCGCCTACCACCCCTACATTTCCTTGCTACTTCTAGTAGCAAGGAAATGTAGCCCTTGATTGCAGGCGTCTCTAGAAAGGTCCTGGGTAAGTTGTTATATAAACAAAATATATATTAGCGAGTATGTCTTGCGAATTTCTAACCCGATCCCTTGGGATAGGGGAGAATGAAAACTTCCCACGCATTCCTCGCGTGTCGTAGAAGGCGACTAAAGGGGACGGGAGCGGGGGACTAGAAACCCTCTCCTCCTTGTATTTTAACTTTCTAAAAGGGGAAACAGAAAAAGGAGTCATGCGGGGAGTGCTCATCCTCCCCGAAGGCTCAGATTGGGGTGTCTAAATGTGTACGGATGTAGCCAAGATGAGAAAAAGGGAGAGATAGGTAGTAATTTTGAGGAAAGGAACCTGGATGTTTTGGCTCTGAGTAAAACGAAGCTCAAGGGTAAAGGGGAAGAGTGGTTTGGGAATGTCTTGGGAGTAAAGTCAGGAGTTGGTGAGAGGAAAAGAGCAAATGAATGAGTAGACTACTCCTGAAACAGGAGTGGTGGGAGTATGTGATACAGTGTAAGAAAGTAAACTCTAGATTGATATGGATAAAACTGAAAGTGGATGGAGAGAGATGGGTGATTACTGGTGCCTATGCACCTGGTCATGAGAAGAAAAATCATGAGAGGCAAGTGTTTTGGGAGCAGCTGAGTGAGTGTGTTAGCAGCTTTGATGAACGAGACAGGGTTATAGTGATGGGTGATCGGAATGTAAAGGTGAGTAATGTGGCAGTTGAGGGTATAATAGGTGTACATGGTGTGTTCAGTGTTGTAAATGGAAATGGTGAACTTATAGATTGGTGTGCTGAAAAAGGGCTGGTGATTGGGTATACCTGGTTTGAAAATAGAGATATACTTAAGTATACGTATGTAAGTAGGAGAGATGGTTAGAAAGCGTTATTTGATTTCGTGTTAATTGATAGGCGCGTGAAAGAGACTTTTGGATGTTAATGTGCTGAGAGGGGCAACTGGAGGGATGTCTGATAATTATCCTGTAGAGGCGAAAGTGAAGATTTGTAGAGGTTTTCAGAAGAGAAGAGAGAAGTTGGGGCGAAGACAGTGGTGAGAGTAAGTGAGCTTGGAAAGGAGACTTGTGTGAGGAAGGACCAGGAGAGATTGAGAGCAGAATGGAAAAAGGTGAGAGCAAATGACGTAAGGGCAGTGGGGGAGGAATGGGATGTATTTAGGGGAGCAGTGATGGCTTGCGCAAAAGATGCTTTGGGGCATCAGAAAGGTGAGAGGTGGGCAGATTAGAAAGGGTAGTGAGTGGTGGGATGAAGTAAGATTGTTCGTGAAAGAGAAGTGAGAGGCACTTGGACGATATTTGCAAGGAAATAGTGCAAATGATTGGAAGATGTATAAAAGAAAGAGGCAGGAGGTCAAGAGAAAGGTGCAAGAGGTGAAAAAGAGGGCAAATGAGAACTGGGGTGAGAGAGTAACGTAAAATTTTAGGGAGGATAAAAAGATGTTATGGAAGGAGGTAAATAAAGTGCGTAAGACGAGAGAACAAATGGGAACATCGGTGAAGGGTGCTAATGGGGAAGTAAAAACAAGAAGTGTAGATGTGAGAAGGAGATGGAGTGAGTATTTTGAAGGTTTGATGAATGTATTTGATGACAGAGTGGCAGATATAGTGTGTTCTGGTCGAGGTGGTGTGCGAAGTGAGAGGGTCAGGGAGAACGGTTTGGTAAACAAAGAAGAGGTAGTGAAAGCTTTGCGGAAGATGAAAGCCGGCAAGGCGGCGGGTTTGAATGGTATTGCAATGGAATTTATTAAAAAAGGGGGTGCCTGTGTTGTTGACTGGTTGATAAGGATATTCAATGTATGTATGGCTAATGGTGAAGTGTCTGAGGATTGGAGGAATGCATGCAGTGCCATTGTACAGAGGCAAAGGGGATAAAGGTGAGTGTTCAAATTACAGAGGTATACGTTTGTTGAGTATACCTGGAAAATTATATGTGAGGGAACTGATGGAGAGGGTGAAGGCATGTACAGAGCATCAGATTGGGGAAGAGCAGTGTGGTTTCAGAGGTGGCAGAGGATGTGTGGATCAGGTGTTTGCTGTGAAGAATGTATGTGAGAAATATTTAGAAAAACAAATGGATGTGTATGTAGCATTTACGGATCTGGAGAAGGGCATATGATAGAGTTGAGAGAGATGCTCTGTGGAAGATATTACGAGCATATGGTGTGGGAGGTACGTTGTTAGAAGCAGTGAAAAGTTTTTATCGAGGATGTTAGGCATGTGTACGAGTAGGAAGAGAGGAAAGTGATTGGTTCCCAGTGAATGTCGGTTTGCGGCTGGGGTGCGTAATGTCTCCATGGTTGTTTAGTTTGTTTATGGATGGGGTTGTTAGGGAGGTGAATGCAAGAGTTTTGGAGAGAGGGGCAAGTATGCAGTCAGTTGTGGAAGAGAGGGCTTGGGAAGTGAGTCAGTTGTTGTTTGCTGATGATACAGTGCTGGTGGCTGATTCGGGTGAGAAACTGCAAAAACTGGTAACTTGAGTTTGGTAAAGTGTGTGAAAGAAGAAAGCTGAGAGTAAATGTGAATAAGAGCAAGGTTATCAGGATCAGTAGGGTCGAGGGACAAGTCAACTGGGAGGTAAGTTCGAATGGAAAAAAATTGGAGGAAGTTTTAGATATTTGGGAGCGGATTTAGCAGCGGATGGAACCATGGAAACGGAAGCGAGTCACAGGGTGGGGTAAGGGGCAAAGGTCCTGGGAGGGTTGAAGAATGTGTGGAAGGCCAGAACGGTATCTTGGGGAGCAAAAATGGGTATGTTTGAAGGAATGGTGGTTCTAACAATTTTATATGGTTGCGAGGAATGTGCTATAGATCGGGTTGTGCGGAGAAGGGTGGACGTGTTGGAAATGCGATGTCTGAGGACAATATGTGGTGTAAGGTGGTTTGATCGAGTAAGTAATGAAAGGGTAAGAGAGATGTGTGGTAATAAAAAGTGTGGTTGAGAAAGCAGAAGAGGGTGTACTGAAATGGTTTGGTCACACGGAGAGAATGAGTGAGGAAAGATTGGCAAAGAGGATATATGTGTCAAAGGTGGAGGGAACGAGGATAAGAGGGAGACCAAATTGGAGGTGGAAGGATGGAGTGAAAAAGATTTTGAGCGATCGGGGCCTGAACATACAGGAGAGTGAAAGGCGTGCAAGGAATAGAGTGAACTGGAACCATGTGGTATACCGGGGTCGACGTGCTGTCAATGGATTGAACCAGTGCATGCGAAGCGTCTGAGGTAAACCATGGAAAGTTTTGTGGGGCCTGGATGTGGAAAAGGAGCTGTGGTTTCCATAACATCTTTTTATCCTCCCTAAAATTTTACGTTACTCTCTCACCCCAGTTCTCATTTGCCCTCTTTTTCACCTCTTGCACCTTTCTCTTGACCTCCATTACACATGACAGCTAGAGAATGAGTGTGAACGAATGTGGCCTCTGTTGTCTTTTCCTAGCGCTACCTCGCACGTGCGCGGGGGGGAGGGAGATGCTATTTCATGTGTGGCGGGGTGGCGACGAGAATGGTTGAAGGCAGCAAGTATGATTATGTACATGTGTATATATGTATATGGCTGTGTGTGTATATGTATGTATACGTTGAAATGTACAGGCATGTATATGTGCATGTGTGGGCGTTTAAGTATATACAAGTGTATGTGGGCGGGTTGGGCCATTTCGTCTGTTTCCTTGCGCTGCCTCGCTATATATATATATATATATATATATATATATATATATATATATATATATATATATATATATATATATATATATATATATATATATATATTATATATATATATATATATATATATATATATATATATATATATATATATATTTTTTTTTTTTTTTTTTTTTTTTCAAACTATTCACCATTTCCCGCGTTAGCGAGGTAGCGTTAAGGACAGAGGACTGGGCCTTTGAGGGAATATCCTCACCTGACCCCCTTCTCTGTTCCTTCTTTTGGAAAAAAAAAAAATGAGAGGGAAGGATTTCCAGCCCCCCGCTCCCTTCCCTTTTAGTCGCCTTCTACGACACGCAGGGAATACGTGGGAAGTATTCTTTCTCCCCTATCCCCAGGGATAATATATATATATATATATATATATATATATATATTATATTATATTATATATATATATATATATATATATATATATATATATATATATATATATATATATATATATATATATATATATATTGTTGGATGAGTGAGAGATCTGCACCCACAAAACAGTCCATGTAAATGCATATGCTTTGGCTTCCTGGATTAGGCGGAGCCTCGCGCTTATATATATGCTGGGTGCACTGTCCGGTGGCCACAGAAGCCTACTGACGGAGAGTGTCAAACCACAAGCGAACTTCAGAGGTTGAAGTAGTTCTTCGGAAAGTTCTTCAACTCATCTGTCAACCGTGAGTTAACAAGACCAGGCTTATCGTTACCTGTACTACGCTGTCACGCGTTACGCTCTAACACAATACGAGTGGTAGCTTATCGTTATCTGTATTACGCTGTCACGCGTTACGCTCTTACGCGTTACGAGGGGTGAGACGGGAGTGGAGGAGCAGGTGTGTCTCCGGTACTCAGACTCGCAACGTAAGACGGTGAATGAAAATGGAAACTTGTGAATTTTCTTTGTGAATTTTCTTTCTTTTTTTCTGATGTCAATGCACGACACCCCCACTCGAAGGAAGGGTGATAGAGCTTTGCTATGTTCATCACGTCATTCTAAACCAAATCATCCAAAGTTCTTATTCATAAATTCGTAACTGTCTAAATTGACCAATCTATAATAATCATCCCTTGAGGACGACGGTTCGACTCCTGGGCATGACAAGATGACCTCTGACCTTACCTTCAAAGGTGTGTGTGTGTGTGTGTGTGTGTGTGTGTGTGTGTGTGTGTGTGTGTGATATCTTTATAAAGGGGGGAGAATTTTACACTCGTGTTGAACCATCTCTTAATCTTATATATATGTAGCATGTCTTTACTTTTATGTGTGTATATAACACACACACACACACACACACACACACACACACACACACACACAGACGCCTTCACCAGGTACTCATTTGTCGACCAGCCCGAGGCAGGATAATAACCTAGGTTGGGTGTGGGCCAACTGCCGCGCCCAGTGTTCGAACTCAGGCATGTCGAGATTACACCTGAAGTGAAAAATCGTCGCCTTTGACGATGATGCATCATAGGGAGAACATTCGCGTCAAAGAACCTCTCCCCTTTAAGTGAGTTCATCACCTCCCTGCTACTGGAAGTAGCGCAGCCCTGGAGCTGCAAGAGGGACCCTGGGAATAGGGATCCTACTACGATAGCCCCAGGGACCTGTTTCTTGCAAAGTCTCCAGGAAGACCCTGGGTGAAGGGAAATATAGGCGGCACAGGTGCAGCAGAGGCAGCATGGGGAGGAGGACCAGACATGGAATCGTACCAAAGGAAGAGAAGTGTACTAGAAAGAGCAGCCTTTTCGTACGAAGGGTCTGCCATGGAGTTAGTGACTCAGGTCTGAGGGGAGGAGGACCAAGAGGTGAAGTTACGCGAATGAATCTGCTGGAGATCAGCAATGCAGTGAGTCCTGAGTAGGAGTGAGAAAATGGGTTTCACAGGAAGGGAATAGTGTCATGACCCAGTATGTTCTGTCCCTGATGTGACACGCATCAGAGCAGGAGCACACAAAGGGGAGGGAGACAAGGGGAGGGAGAAAGACGTCACAGATGTTAAGACACCATCCCGGCCAAGACAACTTCTGCTTTATGGTCAGGACAGCTACAGGCACATTCAGTAGCGCCCGTCCTACGCAAAGTCAATAAAAGAAGGCGAGAAGGGATAACTGCTGTGCTCTCCCGAATGATCAAAGTTGGCGTTTAAACACCGGACTAGAAGGTAGGCTTTCCCTCTTAAATTCAAAAGTGGCAAAAATTAAGGTGTGAAGCCTCAAAATGGTCAGAAACACTGTTGAGATAGCAAGAGAGTCTACGGTGTAAGACAGAGGTCAACTGTCCTGAAAGAAGGGTCATGACGGTTTGGAACTCGTCTCGGGTGCTTCATCTGATGTTCCAGATTGAGGAAGGTAAGAGGAAAAAAAAAGGTCCACAGCTCCACCGCGGTCGTCCAAGGTACAGCCTCACCAACCGAGGTGTTCATAGAACCCTCATAAACAGGCGAGTGCAGTGCGTGGATGTGAAGACAGCGATGCTTTGTGGCAAAAAGTCAAATGATCGGGGAACAGTACGCAGCTAGAGGAATTAGGAGGGTAGATATACGAAACACTGAACAAGTTTTTTTTTGCTATCAAACACCTTGTACTGAAGTATATATATATATATATATATATATATATATATATATATATATATATATATATATATATATATATATATATATATTATATATATATATATATATATATATGTATATATATATATATATATATATATATATATATATATATATATATATATATATATATATATATATATATATATATATATATATATTTATCTTACCACTCCATTTGCATCTAAAGGTACCCCTCCTCTAGCTTCCACAGAACCTTCAACAATAATCATCCATATTATGATTTTGGAACACCATTATCCAACTTACGTTCTCACACAAGATATCTAGCCATGCTATTCTCATATCTTTGTTGAGTCATGTGCACTCGCTCTATTTCTTTCTTTATTTTTCTCCTAATTCTTCAGTCAGTACGCAGTCAGATTCAGGTATCACATGATCACCTTCTCCAACTGGTGCATTGCATCTGATGTGTGAAACTTTCATGCAACAATGGTGACAATAAGATCTAATTTTTGATGTCGCATTGGTCCCTCAGATTCTAATGTGATCACTGGCATGCTGATACATGAGTTTCCCATGTACGGTCTTTAAAAATCGTCTATCCATGAGACTCTACATTCTCCACGTGTATTTCTATGATCTATAACTGAACTTCCCCATCGTTAGAACTTAACCATCTTCCATTTCAACTGCGCCTTCATTTTCATCCCTAAGTATTGTGCTATGCGGGGAGGGAGGTTTACACTCTTAAGCCCCCACCTCCTTGACCTTCTCTATGATCATATACTTCGTCAAACTTCTGTACGCCACCTGCATTTACTATATCCTCTTTCACTTCATTTATCCACATCTTGTCTAACAAGATTCTTGCTTAATTTCACGTTATGTCCTCTGGTTGTTCTATCCGTACATCTATCGAAGAACTGCTTACTGTCCGCCACTATCATAAATCTAGTTTAAAACGTTGATGTTGTCTTCCGAGGTCATTCAACAATCTTTTATTTTTATACGATGGGTAAATCGAAGGCCTCTTGGGCAGCCTTTTCCAGTAATTCAGCTATCTTAATTCTGGTATCACCTTAGCTGCCCTACTTCTTCGGGTGTGCTGACCAAATCAGAGAAGCAGATTCTACGCCTGGCCCATATGACCATCTAATATTCGCCAGCAAAAAGCTTGTCTCCTTTGCTATTCTCATGACGTGGGATTATGGTGGCGGGGTGGGGACGATATTCACTCTCAAGTCCTTCTCACACAGATTCCTGCAGCTTGATTATTGATGCATAATATGCATAACGAGGGCCTTCTTTTGATGCGACTCATCCTCATCATTTTACATTCATTTGGGTTGGATTACATTAACCATTTACCACACTAACTTTGAGGTCTGTCTTGGTCCCCTCGTAAACTGATGCAGTCCTCCTCGGTTTTTACCTCCCTCGTGACTTTGGCTTCGTCCACAAACATATTCAGTTGGATTCCAGCTCTTTACTGATATCAAAAAGAGCTGTGTATGTGTGTGTGTGTGTGTGTGTGTGTGTGTGTGTGATTGCATATATGCAGTATACATCACTGGCTACTAAAATAACTTTACATCTGTATATTCTTGCGCCGCGCTTTCAAGATATCAAGTATTAATACATTTTCCTCCTGCAGATGCCTTCCTGGAACAGCCCACCGGTGGAAGAGTTCGTCCTGCCTTCCACCAATCCCTATGGCAACATCACGGTCGTGGACATCGCCCCTAAGGAGATCCTCCATATGATGGACCCTCACTGGTACCAGTTTCCACCCATGAATCCTATGTGGTATGGCCTTCTCATGTTCTTCATGATCATCATGGGCTCTCTGTCCTTAGTTGGCAACTTCGTCGTCATCTGGGTGTTCATGACTACCAAAGCCCTTCGATCTCCAGCTAACCTCCTGGTTGTTAACTTGGCATTCTCAGACTTCCTGATGATGCTAACCATGTTTCCACCCATGATGGTCTCATGCTACTGGCAGACATGGACACTTGGCGCTTTATTCTGCGAGATCTATGGCTTCCTCGGCTCCCTATTCGGCTGCGTGTCAATCTGGACCATGGTCTTCATCACCCTTGATCGATACAATGTCATTGTCAAGGGTATGTCCGCTCAACCTCTAAAATCTGGCGGTGCAATGATGAGAATTGGAGGAGTCTGGACACTCTCTCTCGCCTGGTGTCTGCCCCCATTCTTCGGTTGGAACCGATATGTGCCAGAGGGAAACATGACCGCTTGCGGTACAGATTACCTTACCGATGACGTGTTCTCCCACAGCTATCTATACGTGTACTCAGTCTTTGTTTACTTTTTCCCTCTACTCTCCAGCATCTATTTATACACCTTCATCGTAAAGGCTGTTGGTGCCCATGAGAAAGCTATGCGCGACCAAGCCAAGAAGATGGGAGTTAAGTCCCTAAGGAATGAAGAAGCCCAAAAGACCTCTGCTGAATGTCGTCTGGCCAAGGTTGCCATGATGACAGTATCCCTGTGGTTCATTGCCTGGACCCCATACCTGGTCATCAACTACGCCGGCATGCTCGACAAGTCCACTGTGAATCCCCTCTTCTCTATCTGGGGCTCCGTGTTTGCCAAGGCCAACGCTGTGTACAACCCCATCGTGTACGCCATCAGCCACCCTAAGTACCGCGCCGCTCTCGAGAAGAAGCTGCCGTGCCTTGCTTGCTCTTCTGATAATGACAACGTCACAGAAAGTGCCTCTGCTGCCACAACTGAGAAAGCAGAGAACGCTTAAGTTTTGCTAATGATGCCGAACTTTGAATGAACTTTGATTTTGTCATATACTATGGGTATGGTCAACCCTAAAAGCTTCTGAAAGCACTTCTTTCATACCTTATTGTTTTCAAAATTCCAAAAAACACGGCGTCTCAACTTTCAACTTATTTTTTTGTTTTATGTTTGTTTGTTGTTGTTTTTTACATCAAAACTAGATTTTGTGGCCTCTAACTCATAGCACATGAAAGAAACGACGATGAACCTAATCCAGCACTTCCAACCCTGAATCAAATTGGGTATTTCTAAATAAAATGTATGACCTTTCATTTTCCTTTCCTCTTTCACAAGTTCAACATCTTTTTCCTGTAAGCTTGTATCAACGGCTGAAGAGGAAATAATAATGGTAGAACAACAATTTATCCTTGTATTCATATAGTGAAATAAACAAACTAGTCACAAGACCTCTCGACTTTCTCATCCTTAATACAATCCTAATTACCTGAGACACACTAATGATTCCTTCCTTAGGTCAAAAGTCCACCAGTATTGAAGGTTAGGGTACAACAGACTATAGTCTTCACAAGAAACAACACGAGAGTAATTCTCTGCCAGAGCTGATCCTTCCCTAGGTTGAAAGTCCATCAGTACTGAGGGTTATGGCACCACAGAATATATTCTACACAAGAAACAACACAAGAGTAAATCTCGACAAGAGATGATAAATACAACCAGGACTACCTACTTGGGATGGTTAATGCGAGAAAAGTTTTATTTTCGTTGCATATTTCCATTTGCTCATCAATTATTGTAATTAAAAAGGAAGGACTTACAAACTGTGTAATCAATGTCCACCCAATAGAAAATATACACATTCTTTTAAAAGCACTGGACGCTCTCATTTTGAGCATAAAAACAAAATAAACCATAAATATTGTACTGGCTGCAGTCAAACGTCACGTCCACATATTTCACTTTGTGTACACAAGAATACTAATCACTGCAGTATTTATCTATTAAAAAAATCTTAGGCATGATACACACAACAAATTTCATTAACAAAATATGACAAGAAAAAGTAAATTCTGCATGGCATCAATGTGAATGGATACACGGATGATTTGATCTACACATCACAAACCAATACATGGGAAACTAGGCTGTCTAAACTAACTTCCAACTTACAGCTCCATCTGATTGAACTGCAAAAATACGGGGGAGGGGATAAATTTGAAATGACCTCAACATTTACATAGTCACAACAAAAAGACCGCTGTAATTGTTTGTCACAGCAGCAACTGTCAGTCATAATAGTACTCATCGTAGCTTCAAATGTCGTGCAAAACACCACGTAATTATGATATTCTCTGGTCTACTTTTATGAATTATCGGTTAATATATTTCTTACTAACGCTAATGATATTCATATATTGAACAATGGTTTTAAGGTTTTCAATACAACCTCACTATACTTTACAAACACGTATATGACAACGTCTATTGCACACAAACATACCTACTCGCTTCCTAGAGACACACGCTGGGATTTGCATTTTCATGGTGATAAGGAATATTGACTTCACAAGTTTATGGAATATACATACATATATATATATATATATATATATATATATATATATATATATATATATATATAAATATATAAAATTACCGTCACGTCAGTGAGCTAACTTGGATATCAAAAGTGATGGATGCACCATCATTGTTCGGTGCTCGTGAGGACTAGGATATCAAAATGAACGATGCGTCATCATTGCTCGATGCTATCTTGACACGGGTATTTAAAGAGCTACAAATGATAAACCAACTGGAAGAAATTACTTGAGTAATGCTCAAGTTTGACTATGTGGTACATGACGACAGTAAAAGAGCAGAGGCGAGACAAGACATAAAGAGATCATACACGTGGTAACATCACAAAACAAAAGTTTCTAGGAAGATTGATGAATCGAAATCAGTAGCCTGAAACCAGGGCTTTATAATGAGAGGCTCTGTGAAATCTACAACTAAGTAGTGGAAACATGGGTACCTTAAGCCTCCAATATACCGTGGGAACGGTAAGAAAGAGGAGGGTATGGTTTCGTAGACGTCAAAAAGCAAGAGCTTCGAGGTGTGCAGCGGAGGGTATAAAGACAACACTCGGGCCAGCCAGCACTTGCAAGGTATAAAAAATAAACGGAAAGACATGAAATGAAAAACAAAGAAACTAAGAATTCGGTGGACCCTTAAGGCGGCAAGAGAGAATCCAAAACTTTTTCATAAATTCATTAGAAACAAATTGTCAGCTAAAGGGCACCAAATCAACCTATGGGATTCGGTGGTGAGAATTGTCATGGATAATGTGAGGATACGGGAGGATTTAAATGCACAGCGAGCTCAAACGTGTTTTCACATTGGGAGACACAAAGGCCTAAACACCAGGGAGATGGAATAAGGAGGAGGTTCTGAAAGCAATTTATACATCGAGGTACAAACAATAATAAAAATTTCTTGACCCATACAAGGTTCATGATCCTGCTGAAATTTCTCCGTATGCGATAAAATAGGTGCGCCGATACGATAGAAAATCTACTTGAAATATTGTTCAAGATGTCACTGTAGAGAAGCAAAAGTGCCAAGGAAATGGAAAAGGAAACAAGGAACAGGCGCCATGCTACACACTGGTCTCACTAAAAAAGGTGATGTTTAAGAGATTATTAGAAGGCAAGTATATGAATTTCTACAGTTGGAGAGAGAACGAGGGAAAGGGGTCGCGTGCAACAAACCCCTGAGGGTTCTTCTGAAGAGTGAACTCAGTCTTGGACTAAAGAGAAGGCTGGGTTGACTATTCATTTGTCTCTCGACAACCAGAAAGCATTTGACAATGTACCGCATGGGAGGCTGATTAAGAAGCTGGATCACCAGGTTTGAACATGGGGAAAATTCCTTCGATGGATAAAAGATTATCTCTGTGGGAGGGAAGGGAGGTCGCATATTGGAGGAACTTTCTCAAAACAGATCGAGGTGAACGCCGGAGTACCACAACGTTGGGGCCGGGATGTGGATAGAGGCTGATTCCGGGGCAGTACACATGGCAGCCAGAGAATGGAAGTGAAAAAATGAGGACATTTCTTGCCAGGTTTCTGGGACTACCTTGATAATACCCGATATATACCCGTTATATATATATATATATATATATATATATATATATATATATATATATATATATATATATATATATATATATATATATATATATACACACACACATAGAGAGAGAGAGAGAGAGAGAGAGAGAGAGAGAGAGAGAGAGAGAGAGAGAGAGAGAGAGAGGGTTGAAAATTTGGTTGAAAATTTAGTGAAAGCTATTGTACTGCTCCAGCTTCATTCCTTCGTCGAGTAACTACGTGAAATAGATCTTAATACTTTAGTTGCTCTTCAGATGTAGCTATCCATGATGCTAACCAACTGTAGCGTCAAATCATTTTCTTTACTCACGAGACTGAAAAATCAACTTAGGGTAACGATGGGTCAAACTCGACTGAGTTCCCTTTCACTTATGGGCACTGAATATGACTTAAATGACTCAGAGAAACGAGACATCACTAAGAAATTTATTTACATAAAGTACTGCAGTGTCATCAACAGTATATATGTTTTGTTATACTTGGGTATACTAAGATATGTACTAGTCTGCTTTCTATCACGTTATTCTAAAGGAAATTTGTATATATGAGCAGGAATCTAGTACCATAATGTTACCTAACCCACAATGTATGCTTACTTGTAGCTTGTAACAGAATATATACTTTGTTCAATATACAGGCCAATCAGAATCAGGATCAGAATCATATACGAAACGTAACGAACGTGGACAAATGTAACCATAAACCCATTTGCATCAATCAGCCCCACGTTTTTCAGACCAGTCAGTATTCCGCCACTAAACAGGAGGCAGAAAAGCGAAAACCGTTCCGAGAAAGCTCAGATTGTCTATTCCTGACGCCATCACGTTAGGGATATATGTATAGAGAATATATGTATATACATTATATAAATATATATATATATATATATATATATATATATATATATATATATATATATATTTCCCTGGGGATAGGGGATTAAGAATACTTCCCACGTATTCCCAGCGTGTCGTAGAAGGCGACTAAAAGGGAAGGGAGCGGGAGGCTGGAAATCCTCCCCTCTCGTTTTTTTTTTTTTTTTTTTTTCCCAAAAGAAGTAACAGAGAAGAGGGCCAGGTGAGGATATTCCCTCAAAGACCCAGTCCTCTGTTCTCAACGCTACCTCGCTATCGCGGGAAATGGCAAATAGTATGAAAGAAAGAAAGAATATATATATATATATATATATATATATATATATATATATATATATATATATATATATATATATATATATATATATTAGGTCTTCGTTAACACTTAAAGTTATAAGGATTATATAACCGTATATAAAATTATCAAAGAATCTCTTTAATCACCTTAAAAAAGGTATCTTGCAACTTAGGGACCATATACATAGAGAAAATGTACATGGTCCTAAAAATTAACACCTTTAGGACATTTCGAAAATTTTTCGGGTGATGGCTACAACTTTACGCTAAAGGCTTCAAGCCCAAATAACCAATCATTCTGCTTTGTTTTCTGAAAGTCTACAAAACACTAATGTGCATGTTTTACACCCAACAAATGTGAAAACAACACACGGAAAACTTTAATACGCTAAACAAGTACGGTATTAGCGAAACAGTTGCCTCTGCTCTTTACAGAGACAAACTAAACAACACTCTAACTATCATGAAATTGAGATACTGAGCATCAGAACAGTGAAAAAGTGAAATCAGTATAAACTAAAAATGATACGCCCTGAGATCGAATCACAAAAGCGTTCTCGGAGCTGTACAGAACTAGCTAAGTATAAACTCAACTGTTACTACAAGCAAGAAGCTACATGGAAAAAGCTAATTTCCGGGAGCTTAACTTTTTAAAGGCCAATTCACACATATCAGTGACATGTCAATGCCGTGTCGGTTCAGTGTCGGTGATATCCGTGACGCATTACTGGTGCCTATCACACAATACGTACTGCTTGAAGGCGGTGATTTTCGAGATGGCAAAGTCTACAGACATGGAATTGGCAGTTTGCCATACTTTTGAATGAAGAGGAAGACACGAGGCTTGGAAGAAAAGTGAAGGAGAGTTTGCTATACCCTATACAAGGAATTGATTATATGGAAGTAAATTTTTTTCAATATTTTAGAATGTCCGATTTTTTTTTTTTTTTTGACATTGTTCAATGAAATATGTCATTAAAAAAAGCAAGACACCCGCTGGAGAAAGGCTATAACACCGAGGAAATGGTTATCAGTTTGTTTCAGGCAAGTCAAATATTGAAAGCATTTGTATTAATCATTTATCTGTTCATATCCAAACAAGACATTCTGAATACTTGAGAAAAGCATTTCTACTAAATAAGCTTAATAACTTTCATGAAAAGTCGTGGACATTTTGGATGTGATAAATCATATGAAGAACATAAAGATTCCGAACCAATTCAATTAGTTGTTCATTCATTTTTGTTCGCAACACAAACTATAGGCAAGACACTACAAAACTCGTCTGCCGTCCGTGAAATACCAAAAATTAACGCTGACGATGATATAGAACTTCACGGTTAGTTCGGATACGCCACTGACACCGAGTGCTACAGCACGGTACTGCGCCTCCGGTCATGTGTGACTGCGTCAGACGAATTCAAAGTAACGATTGAGCGGATGCAGCACTGACACGCCAATGATTTGTGTGAATTGACCTTTTAACCGGGGGTGCGCTTCCCCGGGACGACACAAGGTACAAGCCTGTCCACTCACTCTCCATCATTCATCTTTCAAGATTTCAAAATCTATTTATCAATATTGGATCAGACATACATCCTTATTCACTTTCTGAGACACAGTATAGAGAACATACGGTGCGATCAAGATTACTACTGCACATCATAGATTCACGTCTCCCTTATAGAGTTCGGCCCGCCGATGCAGTCGTCATGCAGTTCTGTGGCTTCCGCATCCTCTCGTGGAAAAAAGCCAATAATCTAATAACACTGAGCGGATCTGCAGATTTGCTCTTTAGTATTTAAAGTGAGGAGGGCGAGGCCAACTTCAGTTACCTTGCAGAGACACACCTCAGTAAGAGGCATCAAAGCTCGAAGTAGTTCTTAGAAGAAATTCTTCGGCTCGTTTGCAGCTTCTTACCCTAAACCGTGAGTACAAAAGTAGGAGGTTATACTGTGTGGATACAGTGTGTGTGTGTGTGTGTGTGTGTGTGTGTGTGTGTGTGTGTGCATCCATAGGAGTAAAGACATGGTACTTATGTATGAGGGTAAGAGACGGGGCCACACGAGTGTGAAACTCTTCCTTAAAACACACTAAGCTTACTCTATTCGTTTGAATCCATTACAACTAAAGTATAAATATATATCATTATCTTGTAACACAGTCCTTTCTGGATATATATTTCATCTAGCTGATCTGTTCCTTCAACTTAAAAAAAGTTTGATTACCAATAATGTTAAATCGAATCAGAAACCTGAACGCTTATAGTCTTGTCTCCCTTACTCTCTGGTCCCTTCGTACAATCGGTCGCTCATTGCCAGACCTCTTACAAATCTAAACCCTCACGTTAAATAAACTGACGATGCATACTCTAATTTGGGTTACATATATATATATATATATATATATATATATATATATATATATATATATATATATATATATATATATCTTCTTTCTTTCTTTCAAACTATTCGCCATTACCCGCATTAGCGAGGTAGCGTTAAGAACAGAGGACTGGGCCTTTGAGGGAATACCCTCACCTGGCCCAATTCTCTGTTCCTTCTTTGAAGAAAAAAAAAAAAAAAAAAAACGAAGGGGAGGATTTCCAGCCCCCCGCTCCCTCCCCTTTTAGTCGCCTTCGACGACACGCAGGGAATAACGTGGGAAGTATCTTAATCCCCGTATCCCCAGGGATAATATATATATATATATATATATATATATAATATATATATATATATATATTGTTACGAACTCAACACTTATTCAGGCAAGGTCGCCAGTAACATATGTTACAAATACTACTGTTCCTTGTCTTGCAAGGACGTTATAGATTTGTCAAGTTGCACAACTCAGGATAACACAATGATAAAGTTATGGGATTGAATTAAAGACCAGCATTACATTAAATCTACTTATAATGAAAGAATTCAAGTGTACAAAGATAGGCACATAAATCAAGCATGAAACATTACGTTAACATTGAAAATGAGTTTAACATTGAACATAACATTCGTACATGACTTAACATTCCAGATAAGATTTCAAGCCAGGAGTTCTCTTTCCTCTATGGCAGTTCTTCAATAACATTACACTGATAATTATAACGGGCTTACAGCACAACACTTGGGTAATGGGCTTATAGCACAGCAGGGCTTACAGGCTTACAACACAGCAGGACTTACAGCAGGGGTGGACCACTTACCTCGCTGGGCTAGAGAGAGAGAGACTCAGCGGGTGTCATGGATATATATTACAGTAAAGACAAGCGTTCCCTGCTAGCTATACAACCTTACATTTTGATTGGCTATGGGACTCGGAAATATTCTGATTGGTTGGAGGGACAGTCACACAAAACTGCGTAGATCACCCTCCCTCTTGTAAGCCTACAGGGATGACATGTCCAGTACGGGTGGTGAAGTATTCCGCAGCTGATGACAACTTAATCCCCCCGCCTCGGAGAAGGGTCGGAGTGCTCAAGGACACACACACGTTATATACACGAACATGTGAGCACAAACACATGTGTTCCGTAACAATATATATATATATATATATATATATATATATATATATATATATATATATATTATCATTAATAATAATATTATTATACTTAATCGCTGCTTCTTGCGTCAACGATGTAGCGCCAGGAAACAGACGAAGACTGGCCCATCCACTTATGTACACACACACACATATATATATATATATATATATATATATATATATATATATATATATATATATATATATATATACATAAACGCCCACATACGCACATATACATACATATACATAATTTATACATACATATACATACACAGACATATACATATATACACATGTACATATTCATACTTGCCTTCATCCATGCAATCACACATCTATATGTGAACTTTTGAGGTACCGATCAGATGTTTCGGAATTTATACATTAGTATGAGCTTAAGTGACTCCAAAAATTATTACGAACCTGCTGAAAAGTGGTGTACGAATGTAACAAACTAAGGATTACAGGAGTGAACTAACTTGGACAGACAAGATATATCTAATGAGCTACAAATCAGGGGAAATATACTTGTGTTTTTGACAATAATGTAATAGGACTATATATGACATGAAACTATGGTAGACATATAATCATTAAATACTTCAGTTAATCAGATGTCATTAACGTAAAATTATAAGTTATCTAACTGAGGGGAAATATACTTGCAACTTTAATAATAAAATGTACTATGGCAATACAAAACATAAATCTGGAGTAAAATCGTTATCATAAAGAAGTAAAATTACACAAAAATAAACGATATTCAAATCATGCGGTTATTTTGAGAAACTTTCATCCACACTTAAACATAGCTGACGGAGAAGGAAGTGAGAGAAACCGATGCTTGAGTTTTGGCTATCACTAATTCAAAAATCAGCGACAGTAGAAAATGAATGGGGAGGGACATTAAGTTAAGGAGGTGCATGAAACTGGGTAGAAAGAAGCCTGAAAATGTCAGTGGAAGATAAATTGTTCATTTAGTTTAGGTTTCGCCTCCACAATAAACAAATTTTCTGAAATAGGTAAGATTCAGCATTTGCGGACTCTAGAATTTTGAAATCATCACCTTGTACATTGTGGTAATATGTCTCAGAGTGTTAAATGGGGGTTCTTGGGTATGTTCCATTCCAACCTTGTTCTACAAGATCCACTCATATGTCCAATGATGCGTAATGATTAGGGACCACGTAGGGTTACTCTAACACAAGCCACCGCACAGGTGCTCTGTGTATGCTTGTATACTGCAGATGAACCTACAAACAACAGGATCTCGTCCTTGTATTTGAAGAAGCAAAAACGATGAATCTATGAACACACACACACACACACACACACACACACATATTATTATTATATATATATAATATTATATATATATATATATAATATATATTATATAATAATTTACCCTGGGGTAGGGGAAAGATTCCAGTATTCCCTGCGGTCGTGAAGGCGACTAAAAGGGAAGGGGCGGGGGGGCTGAATCCTCCCCTCCGTTTTTCATCTTCCAAAAGAACGAAGAGAGGGGGGCCAAGTAGGTGTCCTCAGCTCGTCCTTGTTCTTAATGCTACCTCGCTAATGCGAAATAGCGAATGTATGAAAAAAAAAAAAAAAAAAAAAAAAAATAAATATATATATAATATATATTATATATATTATATTATATATATTTTTTTTTTTTTTTTTTTTTGCGCTGTCTCCCGCGTTTGCGAGGTAGCGCAAGGAAACAGACGAAAGAAATGGCCCAACCCACCCCCATACACATGTATATACATACGTCCACACACGCAAATATACATACCTACACAGCTTTCCATGGTTTACCCCAGACGCCTCACATGCCTTGATTCAATCCACTGACAGCACGTCAACCCCGGTATACCACATCGCTCCAATTCACTCTATTCCTTGCCCTCCTTTCACCCTCCTGCATGTTCAGGCCCCGATCACACAAAATCTTTTTCACTCCATCTTTCCACCTCCAATTTGGTCTCCCTCTTCTCCTCGTTCCCTCCACCTC
Source organism: Panulirus ornatus (assembly GCF_036320965.1). Taxonomy (NCBI): domain Eukaryota; kingdom Metazoa; phylum Arthropoda; class Malacostraca; order Decapoda; family Palinuridae; genus Panulirus; species Panulirus ornatus. The sequence goes on from NC_092228.1 coordinate 15,041,049, forward strand.
CGACACATATATTCTCTTGGTCAATCTTTCCTCACTCATTCTCTCCATATACCCGAACCATTTCAAAACACCCTCTTCTGCTCTCTCAACCACGCTCTTTTTATTTCCACACATCTCTCTTACCCTTACGTTACTTACTCGATCAAACCTCACACCACATATTGTCCTCAAACATCTCATTTCCAGGACATCCATCCTCCTGCGCACAACTCTATCCATAGCCCACGTCTCGCAACCATACAACATTGTTGGAACCACTATTCCTTCAAACATACCCATTTTTGCTTTCCGAGATAATGTTCTCGACTTCCACACATTCTTCAAGGCTCCCAGAATTTTCGCCCCCTCCCCCACCCTATGATCCACTTCCGCTTCCATGGTTCCATCCGCTGCCAGATCCACTCCCAGATATCTAAAACACTTCACTTCTCCAGTTTTTCTCCATTCAAACTCACCTCCCAATTGACTTGACCCTCAACCCTACTGTACCTAATAACCTTGCTCTTATTCACATTTACTCTTAACTTTCTTCTTTTCACACACTTTACCAAACTCAGTCACCAGCTTCTGCAGTTTCTCACATGAATCAGCCACCAGCGCTGTATCATCAGCGAACAACAACTGACTCACTTCCCAAGCTCTCTCATCCCCAACAGACTTCATACTTGCCCCTCTTTCCAAAACTCTTGCATTCACCTCCCTAAACAACCCCATCAATAAACAAATTAAACAACCATGGAGACATCACACACCCCTGCCGCAAACCTACATTCACTGAGAAGCAATCACTTTCCTCTCTTCCTACACGTACCACATGCCTTACATCCTTGATAAAAACTTTTCACTGCTTCTAACAACTTGCCTCCCACACCATATATTCTTAATACCTTCCACAGAGCATCTCTATCAACTCTATCATATGCCTTCTCCAGATCCATAAATGCTACATACAAATCCATTTGCTTTTCTAGGTATTTCTCACATACATTCTTCAAAGCAAACACCTGATCCACACATCCTCTACCACTTCTGAAACCACACTGCTTTCCCCAATCTTGATGCTCTGTACATGCCTTCACCCTCTCAATCAATATCCTCCCATATAATTTACCAGAATACTCAACAAACTTATACCTCTGTAATTTGAGCACTCACTCTTATCCCCTTGCCTTTGTACAATGGCACTGTGCACGCATTCCGCCAATCCTCAGGCACCTCACCATGAGTCATACATACATTAAATAACCTTACCAACCAGTCAACAATACAGTCACCCCCTTTTTTAATAAATTCCACTGCAATACCATCCAAACCTGCTGCCTTGCCGGCTTTCATCTTCCGCAAAGCTTTACTACCTCTTCTCTGTTTACCAAATCATCTTCCCTAACCCTCTCACTTTGCACACCACCTCGACCAAAACACCCTATATCTGCCACTCTAATCATCAAACACATTCAACAAACCTTCAAAATACTTACTCCATCTCCTTCTCACATAACCACTACTTGTTATCACCTCCCCATTTGCGCCCTTCACTGAAGTTCCCATTTGCTCCCTTGTCTTACGCACTTTATTTACCTCATTCCAGAACATCTTTTTATTCTCCCTAAAATTTAATGATACTCTCTCACCCAACTCTCATTTTTTTTTTTTTTTTGCTTTGTCGCTGTCTCCCGCGTTTGCGAGGTATATATATATATATATATATATATATATATATATATATATATATATATATATATGGTTTGGGAATGTCTGGGAGTGAAGTCAGGGTTGGTGAGAGGACAAGAGCAAAGGAAGCAGTAGCACTGCTCCTGAAGCAGGAGTTGTGGAGTGTGTGATAGAGTGTAAGAAAGTAAGCTCTAGATTGATATGGGTAAAACTGAAAGTGGATGGAGAGAGATGGGTGATTATCGGTGCCTATGCACTAGTCATGAGAAGAAAGATCATGAGAGGCACGTGTTTTGGGAGCAGCTGAGTGTGTTAGCAGCTTTGATGCAGGAGACGTATTTTGAAGGTTTGTTAAATGTGTTTGATCATAGAGTGGCAGATATAGGGTGTTTTGGTAGAGGTGGTGTGCGAAGTGAGGGGGTCAGGGAGAATGGTTTGGTAAACAGAGAAGAGGTAGTGAAAGCTTTGCGGAAGATGAAAGCTGCAAGGCGGCGGGTTTGGATGGTATATTCGTGGAATTTACTAAAAAAAAAAAAAAAAAAGGGGGTGACTGTGTTGTTGACTGGGTGGTAAGGATATTCAATGTATGTATGGTTCATGGTAAAGTGCCTGAGGATTTGCGGAATACATGCATAGTGCCATTGTACAAAGGCGAAGGGGATAAAGGTGAGTGTTCAAATTACAGAGATATAAGTTTGCTGAGTATTCCTTGGAAATTATATGGGAGGGTATTGATTGAGAGGGCAAATCATGTACAGAGCATCAGATTGGAAAGAGCAGTGCGGTTTCAGAAGTGGTAGAGAATGTTTGGATCAGGTGTTTGCTTTGAAGAATGTATGTGAGAAATACTTAGAAAAACAGATGGATTGTATGTAGCACTTGTGGATCTGGAGAAGGCATATGATAGAGTTGATAGAGATACTCTGTGGAAGGAATAAGAGTATATGGTGAGGGAGGTAAGTTGCCAGAAGCAGTGAAAAGTTTTTATCAAGTATGTAAGGCATGTGTACGAGTAAGAAGAGAGGAAAGTGATTGGTTCCCAGTGAATGTCGGTTTGTGGCTGGGTTTGCGTGATGTCTCCATGGTTGTTTAATTTGTTTATGGATGGGGTTGTCAGGGAGATGAATGCAAGAGTTTTGGAGAGAGGGGCAAGTATGCAGTCCGTTGTGGATGAGAGGGCTTGGGAAGTGTCAGTTGTTGTTCGGGGGTGCCATTTCATGTGTGGCGGGGTGGCAACGAGAATGGATGAAGGCAGCAAGTATGAATATGTACATGTGTATATATGTATGTCTGTGTATGTATAAGTATAACGTTGAAATGTATAGGTATGTATATGTGCGTGTTTGGGCGTTTATGTATATACATGTGTATATGGGTGGATTGGGCCATTTTTTCGTCTGTTTCCTTGCGCTACCTCGCTAACGCGGGAAACAGCGACTAAGTATAATAAAATAATACATATATATATATATATATATATATATATATATATATATATATATATATATATATATATATATCCCAGGACCTTCCCAAGGCTCCTATAGCCCAAGGCTGCGCTACTTCTCTTAAAAGGATAATGTAGACTCCTTTGGAGTGAGTTGTTTGACGAGACTGTACTGCTAATGATAGTGCCCCGCCAAAGGTGACTTTTCCCTCGTGGTTAGGGGTGGGCTACGGCAACACAAAACGCCACATTAAGTGGGTCGACGGTCAAAAAAGTTAAGAGAACACCTTCACTAGCAAACAGCATACAAAACCGACTTCTGCAAATGATACGTTGCAATTAGAGCATGAAGTGTTACACCACTACTGTTCTGGAAAAGTGGTAATGTAGGATGCACTTCTCGAATAACAGAACTCTCAGTACACCCATACACATCTGGGAAGAGTTAAAGTGAATCAAGTGAGTATAGGAATGAATCATTTACTTCCATTCACATCTACTGTTACTAAACCCAGCTATCTAATGAACATGTCTTCCTTTTTATATATAATTCTCAAAAAGCTCTATTCTTATAAGAATAAGTTTTCAGTACTTCCTAAATCACCTTCAAGAAGTGATACTCATATAGACTATAGTTCAAAAAACGGTAATCAAATGTAATTAAGGAAAGACACTATTTCTTTTCAGATGTCTTACTGGAACGATCCCGCGAACCTTGCCTCAGACAGACTACCTTCCACCAATCCCTATGGCAACATCACGGTCGTGGACATCGCCCCTAAGGAGATCCTCCATATGATGGACCCTCACTGGTAACCAGTTTCCCACCCATGAATCCTTTGTGGTATGGCCTTCTCATGTTCTTCATGATCATCATGGGCTCTCTCTCCTTAATTGGCAACTTCGTCGTTTATCTGGGTGTTCATGAACACCAAAGCCCTTCGATCTCCAGCTAACCTCCTGGTTGTTAACTTGGCATTCTCAGACTTCCTGATGATGCTAACCATGTTTCCACCCATGATGGTCTCATGCTACTGGCAGACATGGACACTTGGCGCTTTATTCTGCGAGATCTATGGCTTCCTCGGCTCCCTATTCGGCTGCGTGTCAATCTGGACCATGGTCTTCATCACCCTTGATCGATACAATGTCATTGTCAAGGGTATGTCCGCTCAACTCTAAAATCTGGCGGTGCAATGATGAGAATTGGAGGAGTCTGGACACTCTCTCTCGCCTGGTGTCTGCCCCCATTCTTCGGTTGGAACCGATATGTGCCAGAGGGAAACATGACCGCTTGCGGTACAGATTACCTTACCGATGACGTGTTCTCCCACAGCTATCTGTACGTGTACTCAGTCTTTGTTTACTTTTTCCCTCTATTCTCCAGCATCTATTTATACACCTTCATCGTAAAGGCTGTTGGTGCCCATGAGAAAGCTATGCGCGACCAAGCCAAGAAGATGGGAGTTAAGTCCCTAAGGAATGAAGAAGCCCAAAAGACCTCTGCTGAATGTCGTCTGGCCAAGGTGCCATGATGACAGTATCCCTGTGGTTCATTGCCTGGACCCCATACCTGGTCATCAACTACGCCGGCATGCTCGACAAGTCCACTGTGAATCCCCTCTTCTCTATCTGGGGCTCCGTGTTTTGCCAAGGCCAACGCTGTGTACAACCCCATCGTGTACGCCATCAGCCACCCTAAGTACCGGCCGCTCTCGAGAAGAAGCTGCCTGCCTGGCCTGCCAAGGTGAACCCAGAGATGACACGGAATCCAGCAATACTGCTGGTACTTCCCAAGTTGCTGAGAAGCCCGAAGGCGCATAAAGACAACAGAAGATATTGGTTGGCTATGCAAATAAGAGTAGAGTCTTTGTAGGTAACTCATGTCTCTCCCTCTTCCCTCTGTCAAGCCTTGGTCACATTAAACCTTGCAATATAAAACTGTTTTCCTTCCTTAACTCCAGATTAGACCGAAGCGCTCACGCTTACAGAGTAACGTGAAGATATCTGTAGCTCTGATAAAAAATTGACAAAAGAAAAATTTAAGATGTTCATTATGAAACGAAATGACTGTGTTGCGAACATAATCAGTAACTACCACGTGATCTCATAATATAAAAAAGAGACCTAATCAAACATGTTGCCCTGATCTAGTATTTGTTGAAAACCACGAGGAAAACGAAACACGATAAGCCAGAGTGCACTTTCGTATATAACTACACCATCAGGGAGATGCAAGACTTAGAAGAGTCAGTTCATACGTAAAAGACATGCAAAGTTAAGACGCCGTTATTACAAAAGTGCTTATGGTTTGTGGCTTTCGGGTTTGGCTCCGTGCCTGTCTTAAAATTCTATTGTGGACAAGACTGGACGCTATTTACTAATCTTGCCTAAGACGAAGCTTATCCATTTTATTTTGACCTTTACAATATTCATGTTACAATTCTTTGTGTATGTATTATGATTAATAATATTTCTCTTGGCTTAGGAGCTACAGGTTCTAAATGACCTAGGACCACTCAATCAATACGATGATCATACTCTTTAAGATGGTTAAACAAAACATTTGAATCTTGTCCTGATCCTATGCTATATTTATGTTGCATAAATCTAATAAAGATCATTACCACTCTGTCCAATATAGAATATTATACATATATAAAGCGAAAAAAATCTCGTTGACAAGATTATCTTTGTTTCAAAAGGGAAAATGACCAAGAATTAGAGCTTTGAAGTTTGGGGAGTGTGTTGTCACAATGACCAATTCTATCTGACCTCTCACAAGGGAGATCCATCCCCCCCCATTCAACCCAACCAGTTTTACGTACCTCAATGTAAACCAGCTAAAAAAAAAAAAACGCTCCCGAAACATCATAAGCAAAAGTAATGCTACAGTATGCACCATCTTTTAAAGCTAAAAAAAAAAAAAATACATGGCGAAACATCTTTGGCTAACTTCTGTTTAGTGCCATGAAAAAAGTGCAAGTCAAACTGCACAAGTTACCCTGAGGCTACGAAGTATCCGAAATTCCTCGAAGCGGCGATTTACCGTTGGCTAACTTTTACTTGGTGCCATGAAATTAACCAAATCTAAGACGCACGAGTTAACCAAGTGGAGTTCCCTAAAGATGATTACCTGCTGACCGGGTTCATTATCAGCTTTATGAGATTCGCACACGTCAGCTTTCAAAGTCCATGCATAGAGAGGTACAGTAAAGCATAATTTTCCTCTGGCAAGAAAAAGAAATATAAAAAATACTTCTAAGCTAGATTCTAGACTAAGTTTCGGGTGTCATGGACGTGAAAATCATATATATATATATATATATATATATTTATATATATATATATATATATATATATATACATAAACGCCCACATACGCACATATACATACATATACATAATTTATACATACATATACATACACAGACATATACATATATACACATGTACATATTCATACTTGCCTTCATCCATGCAATCACACATTTATATGTGAACTTTTGAGGTACCGATCAGATGTTTCGGAATTTATACATTAGTATGAGCTTAAGTGACTCCAAAAATTATTACGAACCTGCTGAAAAGTGGTGTACGAATGTAACAAACTAAGGATTACAGGAGTGAACTAACTTGGACAGACAAGATATATCTAATGAGCTACAAATCAGGGGAAATATACTTGTGTTTTTGACAATAATGTAATAGGACTATATATGACATGAAACTATGGTAGACATATAATCATTAAATACTTCAGTTAATCAGATGTCATTAACGTAAAATTATAAGTTATCTAACTGAGGGGAAATATACTTGCAACTTTAATAATAAAATGTACTATGGCAATACAAAACATAAATCTGGAGTAAAATCGTTATCATAAAGAAGTAAAATTACACAAAAATAAACCATATTCAAATCATGCGGTTATTTTGAGAAACTTTCATCCACACTTAAACATAGCTGACGGAGAAGAAAGTGAGAGAAACCGATGCTTGAGTTTTGGCTATCACTAATTCAAAAATCAGCGACAGTAGAAAATGAATGGGGAGGGACATTAAGTTAAGGAGGTGCATGAAACTGGGTAGAAGCAAGCCTGAAAATGTCAGTGGAAGATAAATTGTTCATTTAGTTTAGGTTTCGCCTCCACAATAAACAAATTTTCTGAAATAGGTAAGATTCAGCATTTGCGGACTCTAGAATTTTGAAATCATCACCTTGTACATTGTGGTAATATGTCTCAGAGTGTTAAATGGGGGTTCTTGGGTATGTTCCATTCCAACCTTGTTCTACAAGATCCACTCATATGTCCAATGATGCGTAATGATTAGGGACCACGTAGGGTTACTCTAACACAAGCCACCGCACAGGTGCTCTGTGTATGCTTGTATACTGCAGATGAACCTACAAACAACAGGATCTCGTCCTTGTATTTGAAGAAGCAAAAACGATGAATCTATGAACACACACACACACACACACACACACACACACACACACACACACACACATATATATATATATATATATATATATATATATATATATAATATATACATAAACTATATATATTATATATATATATATATATATATATATATATATATTTTTTTTTTTTTTTTTTTTCCGCTGTCTCCGCGTTTGCGAGGTAGCCGCAAGGAAACAGACGAAAGAAATGGCCCAACCCACCCCCATACACATGTATATACATACCGTCCACACACGCAAATATACATACCTACACAGCTTTCCTGGTTTACCCCAGACGCCTCACATGCCTTGATTCAATCCACTGACAGCACGTCAACCCCGGTATACCACATCGCTCCAATTCACTCTATTCCTTGCCCTCCTTTCACCCTCCTGCATGTTCAGGCCCCGATCACACAAAATCTTTTTCACTCCATCTTTCCACCTCCAATTTGGTCTCCCTCTTCTCCTCGTCCCTCCACCTCCGACACATATATTCTCTTGGTCAATCTTTCCTCACTCATTCTCTCCATGTACCCGAACCATTTCAAAACACCCTCTTCTGCTCTCTCAACCACGCTCTTTTTATTTCCACACATCTCTCTTACCCTTACGTTACTTACTCGATCAAACACCTCACACCACATATTGTCCTCAAACATCTCATTTCCAGCACATCCATCCTCCTGCGCACAACTCTATCCATAGCCCACGTCTCGCAACCATACAACATTGTTGGAACCACTATTCCTTCAAAAATACCCATTTTTGCTTTCCGAGATAATGTTCTCGACTTCCACACATTCTTCAAGGCTCCCAGAATTTTCGCCCCCTCCCCCACCCTATGATCCACTTCCGCTTCCATGGTTCCATCCGCTGCCAGATCCACTCCCAGATATCTAAAACACTTCACTTCCTCCAGTTTTTCTCCATTCAAACTCACCTCCCAATTGACTTGACCCTCAACCCTACTGTACCTAATAACCTTGCTCTTATTCACATTTACTCTTAACTTTCTTCTTTCACACACTTTACCAAACTCAGTCACCAGCTTCTGCAGTTTCTCACATGAATCAGCCACCAGCGCTGTATCATCAGCGAACAACAACTGACTCACTTCCCAAGCTCTCTCATCCCCAACAGACTTCATACTTGCCCCTCTTTCCAAAACTCTTGCATTCACCTCCCTAACAACCCCATCAATAAACAAATTAAACAACCATGGAGACATCACACACCCCTGCCGCAAACCTACATTCACTGAGAACCAATCACTTTCCTCTCTTCCTACACGTACACATGCCTTACATCCTTGATAAAAACTTTTCACTGCTTCTAACAACTTGCCTCCCACACCATATATTCTTAATACCTTCCACAGAGCATCTCTATCAACTCTATCATATGCCTTCTCCAGATCCATAAATGCTACATACAAATCCATTTGCTTTTCTAGGTATTTCTCACATACATTCTTCAAAGCAAACACCTGATCCACACATCCTCTACCACTTCTGAAACCACACTGCTCTTCCCCAATCTGATGCTCTGTACATGCCTTCACCCTCTCAATCAATATCCTCCCATATAATTTACCAGGAATACTCAACAAACTTATACCTCTGTAATTTGAGCACTCACTCTTATCCCCTTTGCCTTTGTACAATGGCACTGTGCACGCATTCCGCCAATCCTCAGGCACCTCACCATGAGTCATACATACATTAAATAACCTTACCAACCAGTCAACAATACAGTCACCCCCTTTTTTAATAAATTCCACTGCAATACCATCCAAACCTGCCGCCTTGCCGGCTTTCATCTTCCGCAAAGCTTTTACTACCTCTTCTCTGTTTACCAAATCATCTTCCCTAACCCTCTCACTTTGCACACCACCTCGACCAAAACACCCTATATCTGCCACTCTATCATCAAACACATTCAACAAACCTTCAAAATACTCACTCCATCTCCTTCTCACATAACCACTACTTGTTATCACCTCCCCATTTGCGCCCTTCACTGAAGTTCCCATTTGCTCCCTTGTCTTACGCACTTTATTTACCTCATTCCAGAATATCTTTTTATTCTCCCTAAAATTTAATGATACTCTCTCACCCCAACTCTCATTTTTTTTTTTTTTTGCTTTGTCGCTGTCTCCCGCGTTTGCGAGGTATATATATATATATATATATATATATATATATATATATATATATATATATATGGTTTGGGAATGTCTTGGGAGTGAAGTCAGGGGTTGGTGAGAGGACAAGAGCAAAGGAAGCAGTAGCACTGCTCCTGAAGCAGGAGTTGTGGAGTGTGTGATAGAGTGTAAGAAAGTAAGCTCTAGATTGATATGGGTAAAACTGAAAGTGGATGGAGAGAGATGGGTGATTATCGGTGCCTATGCACCTAGTCATGAGAAGAAAGATCATGAGAGGCACGTGTTTTGGGAGCAGCTGAGTGTGTTAGCAGCTTTGATGCAGGAGACGTATTTTGAAGGTTTGTTAAATGTGTTTGATCATAGAGTGGCAGATATAGGGTGTTTTGGTAGAGGTGGTGTGCGAAGTGAGGGGGTCAGGGAGAATGGTTTGGTAAACAGAGAAGAGGTAGTGAAAGCTTTGCGGAAGATGAAAGCTGGCAAGGCGGCGGGTTTGGATGGTATATTCGTGGAATTTACTAAAAAAAAAAAAAAAAAGGGGGGTGACTGTGTTGTTGACTGGGTGGTAAGGATATTCAATGTATGTATGGTTCATGGTAAAGTGCCTGAGGATTTGCGGAATACATGCATAGTGCCATTGTACAAAGGCGAAGGGGATAAAGGTGAGTGTTCAAATTACAGAGATATAAGTTTGCTGAGTATTCCTTGGAAATTATATGGGAGGGTATTGATTGAGAGGGCAAATCATGTACAGAGCATCAGATTGGGAAAGAGCAGTGCGGTTTCAGAAGTGGTAGAGAATGTTTGGATCAGGTGTTTGCTTTGAAGAATGTATGTGAGAAATACTTAGAAAAACAGATGGATTTGTATGTAGCACTTGTGGATCTGGAGAAGGCATATGATAGAGTTGATAGAGATACTCTGTGGAAGGAATCAAGAGTATATGGTGAGGGAGGTAAGTTGCCAGAAGCAGTGAAAAGTTTTTATCAAGTATGTAAGGCATGTGTACGAGTAAGAAGAGAGGAAAGTGATTGGTTCCCAGTGAATGTCGGTTTGTGGCTGGGTTGCGTGATGTCTCCATGGTTGTTTAATTTGTTTATGGATGGGGTTGTCAGGGAGATGAATGCAAGAGTTTTGGAGAGAGGGGCAAGTATGCAGTCCGTTGTGGATGAGAGGGCTTGGGAAGTGTCAGTTGTTGTTCGGGGGTGCCATTTCATGTGTGGCGGGGTGGCAACGAGAATGGATGAAGGCAGCAAGTATGAATATGTACATGTGTATATATGTATGTCTGTGTATGTATAAGTATACGTTGAAATGTATAGGTATGTATATGTGCGTGTTTGGGCGTTTATGTATATACAGGTGTATATGGGTGGATTGGGCCATTTTTTCGTGTTTCCTTGCGCTACCTCGCTAACGCGGGAAACAGCGACTAAGTATAATAAAATAATACATATATATATATATATATATATATATATATATATATATATATATATACATATATATATATATCCCAGGACCTTCCCAAGGCTCCTATAGCCCAAGGCTGCGCTACTTCTCTTAAAAGGATAATGTAAACTCCTTTGGAGTGAGTTCTTTGACGAGACTACTGCTAATGATAGTGCCCCGCCAAAGGTGACTTTTCCCTCGTGGTTAGGGTGGGCTACGGCAACACAAAACGCCACATTAAGTGGGTCGACGGTCAAAAAAAGTTAAGAGAACACCTTCACTAGCAAACAGCATACAAAACCGACTTCTGCAAATGATACTTTGCAATTAGAGCATGAAGTGTTACACCACTACTGTTCTGGAAAAGTGGTAATGTAGGATGCACTTCTCGAATAACAGAACTCTCAGTACACCCATACACATCTGGGAAGAGTTAAAGTGAATCAAGTGAGTATAGGAATGAATCATTTACTTCCATTCACATCTACTGTTACTAAACCCAACTATCTAATGAACATGTCTTCCTTTTTATATATAATTCTCAAAAAGCTCTATTCTTATAAGAATAAGTTTTCAGTACTTCCTAAATCACCTTCAAGAAGTGATACTCATATAGACTATAGTTCAAAAAACGGTAATCAAATGTAATTAAGGAAAGACACTTATTTCTTTTCAGATGTCTTACTGGAACGATCCCGCGAACCTTGCCTCAGACAGACTACCTTCCACCAATCCCTATGGCAACATCACGGTCGTGGACATCGCCCCTAAGGAGATCCTCCATATGATGGACCCTCACTGGTACCAGTTTCCACCCATGAATCCTTTGTGGTATGGCCTTCTCATGTTCTTCATGATCATCATGGGCTCTCTCTCCTTAATTGGCAACTTCGTCGTTATCTGGGTGTTCATGAACACCAAAGCCCTTCGATCTCCAGCTAACCTCCTGGTTGTTAACTTGGCATTCTCAGACTTCCTGATGATGCTAACCATGTTTCCACCCATGATGGTCTCATGCTACTGGCAGACATGGACACTTGGCGCTTTATTCTGCGAGATCTATGGCTTCCTCGGCTCCCTATTCGGCTGCGTGTCAATCTGGACCATGGTCTTCATCACCCTTGATCGATACAATGTCATTGTCAAGGGTATGTCCGCTCAACCTCTAAAATCTGGCGGTGCAATGATGAGAATTGGAGGAGTCTGGACACTCTCTCTCGCCTGGTGTCTGCCCCCATTCTTCGGTTGGAACCGATATGTGCCAGAGGGAAACATGACCGCTTGCGGTACAGATTACCTTACCGATGACGTGTTCTCCCACAGCTATCTGTACGTGTACTCAGTCTTTGTTTACTTTTTCCCTCTATTCTCCAGCATCTATTTATACACCTTCATCGTAAAGGCTGTTGGTGCCCATGAGAAAGCTATGCGCGACCAAGCCAAGAAGATGGGAGTTAAGTCCCTAAGGAATGAAGAAGCCCAAAAGACCTCTGCTGAATGTCGTCTGGCCAAGGTTGCCATGATGACAGTATCCCTGTGGTTCATTGCCTGGACCCCATACCTGGTCATCAACTACGCCGGCATGCTCGACAAGTCCACTGTGAATCCCCTCTTCTCTATCTGGGGCTCCGTGTTTGCCAAGGCCAACGCTGTGTACAACCCCATCGTGTACGCCATCAGCCACCCTAAGTACCGCGCCGCTCTCGAGAAGAAGCTGCCTTGCCTGGCCTGCCAAGGTGAACCCAGAGATGACACGGAATCCAGCAATACTGCTGGTACTTCCCAAGTTGCTGAGAAGCCCGAAGGCGCATAAAGACAACAGAAGATATTGGTTGGCTATGCAAATAAGAGTAGAGTCTTTGTAGGTAACTCATGTCTCTCCCTCTTCCCTCTGTCAAGCCTTGGTCACATTAAACCTTGCAATATAAAACTGTTTTCCTTCCTTAACTCCAGATTAGACCGTAAGCGCTCACGCTTACAGAGTAACGTGAAGATATCTGTAGACTCTGATAAAAAATTGACAAAAGAAAAATTTAAGATGTTCATTATGAAACGAAAATGACTGTGTTGCGAACATAATCAGTAACTACCACGTGATCTCATAATATAAAAAAGAGACCTAATCAACATGTTGCCCCTGATCTAGTATTTGTTGAAAACCACGAGGAAAACGAAACACGATAAGCCAGAGTGCACTTTCGTATATAACTACACCATCAGGGGAGATGCAAGACTTAGAAGAGTCAGTTCATACGTAAAAGACATGCAAAGTTAAGACGCCGTTATTACAAAAGTGCTTATGGTTTGTGGCTTTCGGGTTTGGCTCCGTGCCTGTCTTAAAATTCTATTGTGGACAAGACTGGACGCTATTTACTAATCTTGCCTAAGACGAAGCTATCCATTTTATTTTGACCTTTACCAATATTCATGTTACAATTCTTTGTGTATGTATTATGATTAAATAATATTTCTCTTGGCTTAGGAGCTACAGGTTCTAATTGACCTAGGACCACTCAATCAATACGATGATCATACTCTTTAAGATGGTTAAACAAAACATTTGAATCTTGTCCTGATCCTATGCTATATTTATGTTGCATAAATCTAATAAAGATCATTACCACTCTGTCCAATATAGAATATATATACATATATAAAGCGAAAAAAATCTCGTTGACAAGATTATCTTTGTTTTCAAAAAGGGAAAATGACCAAGAATTAAGAGCTTTGAAGTTTGGGGAGTGTGTTGTCACAATGACCAATTCTATCTGACCTCTCACAAGGGAGATCCATCCCCCCCCATTCAACCCCAACCAGTTTTACGTACCTCAATGTAAACCAGCTAAAAAAAAAAAACGCTCCCCGAAACATCATAAGCAAAAGTAATGCTACAGTATGCACCATCTTTTAAAGCTAAAAAAAAAAAAGTACATGGCGAAACATCTTTGGCTAACTTCTGTTTAGTGCCATGAAAAAAGTGCAAGTCAAACTGCACAAGTTACCCTGAGGCTACGAAGTATCCGAAATTCCTCGAAGCGGCGATTTACCGTTGGCTAACTTTTACTTGGTGCCATGAAATTAACCAAATCTAAGACGCACGAGTTAACCAAGTCGAGTTCCCTAAAGATGATCACCTGCTGACCGGGTTCATTATCAGCATTATGAGATTCGCACACGTCAGCTTTCAAAGTCCATGCATAGAGAGGTACAGTAAAGCATAATTTTCCTCTTGGCAAGAAAAAGAAATATAAAACTACTTCTAAGCTAGATTCTAGACTAAGTTTCGGGTGTCATGGACGTGAAAATCATATATATATATATATATATATATATATATATATATATATATATATATATATATATATATATATATATATTCATACTATTCGCCATTTCCCGCATTAGCGAGGTAGCGTTGAGAACAGAGGACTGGGCCTTTGAGGGAATATCCTCACCTGGCCCCCTTCTCTGTTCCCTCTTTTGGAAAATTAAAAAAAAAGCGAGAGGGGAGGATTTCCAGCCACCCGATCCATATATATATATATATATATATATATATATATATATATATATATATATATATATATATATATATCCCAGGGGATAGGGGAGAAAGAATACTTCCCACGTATCCCTGCGTGTCGTAGAAGGCGACTAAAAGGGAAGGGGGCGGGGGGCTGGAAATCCTCCCCTCTCGTTTTGTTTTTTTTTTTCAATTTTCCAAAAGAAGGAACAGAGAAGGGGGCCAGGTGAGGATATTCCCTCAAAGGCCCAGTCCTCTGTTCTTAACGCTACCTCGCTATCGCGGGAAATGGCGAATAGTGTGAAAGAAAAAAAGAATATATACGAACAAAGTGCATAGGAACGCGCACCTTCATAGAACATACAAACCTCCAACACCCAAGATCGAACCCGGGACCCCTGTGGAACAGGCGGGAATCTATCGCTAGGCTAGGCTAGCATTCCCGCCTGTTGCACAGGGGTTCCGGGTTCGATCCTAGCTGTTGAAGGTCTGTATGTTACATATATATATATATATATATATATATATATATATATATATATATATATATATATATATAAAGATGAATGCATAACTGTCATAATAAAATCTTAGTCTCCGTTAAAGTCACCAACTAGAATACACCAATGACATTTGATCTTGAAGGGTTGTTGTAACCTATTTCATAACTTCTCAAAATTTCAAATGCATGCCATCATGTAACCTAAGCACTAGTTACCTTATGTTGCAGTGCTATATATATTCTTCCTTCATTTTAATTCTTATCTACAAAAACAATGATCAACACATATCACCCGACTAACTGCCACTTTGCGTGGTTGGGACTTGTTATGCAGACCATTAGCAGCAAAATGTTTATGACTCCACCTCATTCGCTCTATGTAAATCAAAGACTATGGCGCGACTTAAATTCAAATTATTAACAGATGAAAAAAAATCTCATATCACACTTATCTTCAGCTCCTCGTCTCGCTCAATGATCACGATTCTCCATTAATCCACCAGGTGCACCATAATAAGCCTACTACAAGGCTGTACATCATTTGTTCGTTAAGCTACGGTTCACTTTACACTTTGTACTATACTGAGCAATAAACTTGCTGCGTAAATTCTGGTAATATATATTCACAAAATGCACTTTTTTGGCAGCGGAACACAACAGACACTTTCAGACATATTTCCTGGTTAAAACTAGAGCGGGAGACGCTGGAAACCAATGTATCCGGATGCAGTTGGACTTATGCATTCCTTTATTTCAGTCATGTTATTTTCTTCAGCTGTAAGATAAATGATAATATCTACATAAAACAAACTTGCATTTATATGAAAATGTTTAGTAGTTTGTATTATGTCCTTTAATTCATAGATATGAGCCAAAACCACTTAACAATGGTAAATTGTCCATGAAGTAAAGGACATACTCAAAAATGGTATAAGCCAAAAACTGTTTGTTGAAATGATATAAGGGGTATGGAAGAAATAGGTGAAAAATCAAAATGATGCAAAAACAATAACCACCTTCAACCTACCAGAATCATAAGGGGAAATGGAAAGAGAAATAGAAAGTCTCTTCCATGTCAGTACTGTTCAGATTTAGAATTCTTCATCCCTCTTGGAAGTATGGGTATTCACTTTATACTCGGCAAGCCAATAAACGGAAAGTTTCCTTTCTCCCTAAATATGAAACAATAGTTCCATAGGATCAGCCTTAGCTACCAGAGTGCAATGAAGTGTTCGCTGGTGAATGTATGTCCAACTACTTTCATGCGTTGCGTTTGAACGTTCGCTGGCTTGATCATACTTGGTTGAAAAAGGCGGTTGCTTGAACTAAAGCGGACTGGCGCAGGTATGTAGACTTTTTGTAAAGAAAAGCATAACTGACAAAACTTTGATTCCAGCAATCTATAAGCAAGGCATAATTCTTCTGGTCGGTCATTGAGCACCAAATAATATAAAGTTATGCAAAAGCCAGAGAGAGGGTGGTATGGAGAATTATTTTTGGGGGAGCTGAACCGGTCAGTTACCATTTATCTTGTCTCAATAAACAGTGATACAAGGAAGGGCTATGATCCAGAGATTTGAAGATGAAGTAGTGAAACACCTAGAATCCAGCGGGATTCATAAAGTTGATAAAGTTACAGTTAAGGCTCGCCACAAAAGTAACATGGATATGGATGACCACAATATTAGAGGGGGGGGGATATGATTTGATATATATTTTCTTCCCTGGTGAAGTGATGTAATGGATCTAATGGTCAAGTAAAATTTGATACAAAAGGAATTGAAATATTAGTATGAAAATATCAATAAGTAAGGAAACCTGAAGTGACATTAAAAATTTAAGTTTAGACGAGGAGCTGACAGAAGAGGACCCCACAGGAGGCCTACAGTCAGAAGAGGGTCTGTGAGTATCTATGAGTAACAGTTAAGGGGCACCATTTAAATGTTTATGGATGTGAGTAATAATTGTTCATGCTCTCAGGTGCCCCCTTTCATAGATGTTTATGAAATATTGGGATTTATTCACTGTCTAAAGGTGATATAATTTTGGGATTTTTAGATATAGTGTCTCGTACTCTATAAGTTTTAAGTTCACGTAATGTAGGCAGGACATTAAATTAGAGGGAAGTCTAAAGATTCTCTTTTCATTCTGTTCTTTCATAAACATATTATTTCAGTATTTTCATTTGTTTTTCTTTCTGTATTCTGGCCCTGATGTTAACTCTTATAAGTAAGCTATATTCATGAGTAAACTCTTATGAGAAAGCTATATTCATGGGCATGTTGTCTAGTTCCTTTCATTACACATTACAATATTTTTAAGTATTATCTGCTGAACATGTAAGGCTCACTTGAGGACATCTGCATGAATCTGCAAAGCCACAAAGCATATAATGTGTCTAGGTATTTGTACAAACAAATCTTACCAGACAAAAAGATCATGTGCTTATATGAATAAGGACCAGCCAAGACTCTCCCTACCAACTCAGGACCCTCTCATGCCAATATAGAGAGGTGTACTACTTTTTGGGGGTATTTTCTTCAGTAATATATGATACAGATATGATGTGCGGAAAAAATTTGCAGTTGATTAGTGTCATTTCAGATGTATGCTGCAATTTAGGGCTTAACTGCTGAGGAAATGAACTGGGTATTCTAGCATAAAAAGATGTTCTTTGCATTACTTTGTATCCTGTAACTGGAAACTCAAATGACTTGGAAAATATGGTATACCAATATTTGTATATTTATCTGGCTTTAGTTTATAAGTTTGAATCCTAGATAAGGTATTTTTGCACCTGTGATAATGAGCTGCTTAAGAGGAGCATGTGGTATGACAAGATGAAGAAAGAAATGAGGGGATGTATGAGAAATTTGTTATGGGAGGGAATGGTTTGTAGAGTGATAGAATGGGTGAAACTTAATACCTTTAGGTGGTTTAGGCATATGGAAAGAATGCAGGACAAGGAGTTTACAAGGAGAGTGTGAGATAGTACAGTTAAAGGATTTGGTGTAAGAGGAAGACCACCTGTGACATGGGGAAACAGAGGGGGAGAGAAATGGTGAAACATCATGTGGAATAGTGTATGCAAGGGAGGCATTTAAGGACTGGAATAAGTGGAAACTCTTTTACAATGACCACCCCCTTGATGGGATTTCCTGAGGGGAGCAGGCATGAGAGATAAAGAGATATAAAATATTAACATTCACCTGTCATGGGGTGTGCATTTTCTGGTAAGAAGATATATATATCATCATTTCCCTAAGAGCCAATCGTAATTGTGTAAGATATCTTGTATCTAAAAGATAATTACTTTTGTTTTTAGCTCTGTGCTTCTTATTCTAACTTGTGTTACTATTTTGTGCAAGCACAAGATAGTTCATGGAAATATCCATGTGTGCTCTCAGTATTGTGGTGAGGAGACACCAGTCTATTACTTACACCCTCTGTGAATAACCTTAGGGCATCCACCGCAGCTGTTTGTTAAGGGCCAACAGTCAGCCAATCAGCAACCACCACAGGGTTGACATCTTAAATCTACCTCCTACTGATAACTTAGACCTCACATTTTTCTTGGTAGATGCTCATGTAAGGTCATGCATTGTGCTGCTGATGTCAGCTGACTGAATTTTTTTTTTTTCATTTGTGTATATATGTTTTTTCACCATTCCTATGACTCACTTCTGTTTCCGTGGTTCCATTCACTGCCATGTCCACTCCCAGATATCTAAAATACTTCACTTCCTCCAATTTTTCTCCATTCAGATTCACACCCCAACTAACCTGTCCCTCAATTCTGCTAAATCTAATAACCTTGCTTTCATTCATATTTACTGTCAACTTTCTCCTTTCACACACTCTTCCAAACTCAGTCACCAACTTCTGGAGTTTCTCACGATTTTGCCACCAGTGCTGTATCACCAGCAAACAACAGCTGACTCACTTACCAGGCCCTCTCATCCCCCACACACTTCATACTAGCCTTTCTCTCTCTCTCCAAGACTCTTGCATTTACTTCGCTCACCATTCCATCCATAAACAAATTGAACAACCATGGTGACATCACACACCCCTGCCACAGACCAACCTTCACTTGAAACCATTCACTCTCCTCCCTTCCTACTCATACACATGCTTTACACCCTTGATAAACATTTATCACTGCTTCTAGCAGCTTTTCTCCCATATCATATTCATCTGATCCATCCATTTTTGTATGTATTTCACACACATTCTTTAATGCAAACACCTTATCCATGGATCCTCTACCACTTCTGAAACCGGATCCTCTACAACTTCTGAAACCACACTGCTCCTCCCCAGTCTAATGCTCTGTACAGGCCTTCACCCCTCTCAATCAGTACCCTCCCATGCAACTTACCAGGTATACTCAATAAACTAATAAATCTGTACTTTGAACATACATTTGTACCCCATGCTTGTATACAGTAGCATTATACATGCATTCCCCCAATTCTAAGGCATCTCACCATGATCCATACATACACTGAAAATCCTTATCAACCAGTCAACAACACAGCCATCCTCATTCTTAAATTCAACTGTGAAACCATCCACTCAAGCTGCCTTCCTGCTGTTCATCTTATGCAATGCTTTTACCACATGTCTCCTCATCAAAAAACTCTCTATGCTCACTTCGCATATCACCCCAACCAAAACTTCATACATCTGCCAATACATCATCAAACATATTTAACAATCCCTCAAAGTACTCACTCCATTTCCTCCTCACTTCATCACTACCTGGTAACTCTTCCCAGTTTTCTGCCTTTACCAATGTTCTCATTTGTTCTCTTGTCTTTTGCACATCATTTAACTCCTTCTGAAACATCTTATCCTCCCAAAAGTTTTTTGATACTTGCTAAACCCCCCCCCCCCTCTCATTTGCCCTCTTTTTCAACCCCTGCACCTTCCTCTCGACCTCCTGCTATTCACTATTTCTTTTCATAACATTGAATATCCCATGCACCTCAATTATACCCTCAACTGCATCACTAATACCAGATCTCTTACACCCAAACTGATGACACTCTTACTCAGCTGCTCCCTAAACACTTGCATCTCATGGTCTTTCTTTTCATGGATCATCAGGGGCATAAGCACCCATTTCTCATCATTCACTTTCAGTTTTACCCACATCAATCTAGAATGTATTTCCTCACACTCTATCATACACTCCCACAACTGTTTCAGTAGTCCTACTTCTTCCTTAGCATTCTTCCCCATTACCCTTGAGCTTTGTTTCACTCAGAGCCAGAACATCCAGGTTTATTTTCTCAGTCATACTACCTATTTCTCCTTATTTTTTCATGTTGGTTACATCCACACACATTTAGACACCCCTGCCTGAGCCTTTGGGAACATGTGCACTCTGCTTGGATTCTTCTGTTCCCTCTTTTAGAAATTGAAATATAAGAAGGTGGGTTCCATCCCCCTCTTCCAGCCTCTTTAGTTGCCTTATATGTACTGAAAAATTTTGACTTCATTTTTGTAGAAATTAAAGGTAAACAACATATGAAAATAATAGTAGGACTAGTTTACAGGCCACCTGCACTGACACCAGAGGTAGATGAAAGACTATATGATCAGTCAATAGAAATTTGTAATGAACAAGATACTATCATAGGTGGAGATTTTAAACATACAGGTATCTAAATGGGGTGAATCCCTTTCCAGTACTCTCTGGGCATGGACTCTACCTAAATTTGCTTGACAGTGACTGAATCAAATGAGAATCTTGCTAATAATGTTGAGGTTGGAGAAAAGTTTGGTACAAGGGATCACCTACAAATTTCTTTTGAGGTTACTTTCAACACTGCATGTAATGATGGTCATTATGACAGTCACAAAAGATACCCAACTTTAAACATGCAGATTTTAATTGTCACATTGCTCCTAACATGCAAACCCAGGATGACAGAGTCAATGAAAATGACAAGAACATAGCTTGAAAAAGCTTTAGTAAAACCTTCAATGCAGCAGAGGAAACAAAAACCAATGAATGATGACAGTCGGTCTCAAAAGCAAAACCAAGTTGATGGAAAGATGGAATAAAAAAGTGTCTGCTGTCCAAGAAAGTCGCTCATAGGAAACTCAGAGACTCCAATAACCAACATGATAGAGCAATGTATGTAAATATGCAAAGAGAAAGTAAGAAAATAATACAACATAGTAAATGTGTAAATATGAAGAGTGCACTACTGAAAATAGCAAAATAAATCTGTTGGACTTTACAGCTGTGTTAAAAGCTATGTTAGAGAGCCATTACTCAGTCAATAGGTCCATTGATTAGGTAGAATGTTGACTTGGCTCAAGACAACAATTGAAGACATAACTCATGTCTCAAATCCAGTTTAACTGATAGCAGAGGGAATGTTCTTCAAACAGACATAAAAGCCAAAGACATACTTTCAGTAATAAATGGAATGAAAATAGTAAAACAGGAGGCCCTGATATATTTATCTGAGAACAATGAAAGAAGTGAAGAATGAGATAGTTAAGATCTTGACTGCCCTTTTCAGTGGGTCACTTACCCCAGGAAAAGTTCCAAATGAATGGAAGTCTGCATTGTAACACCAGTATTCAAGAGAGATAAGTCACTACCTGAAAATCATTGTCCTATTCACATATGTAGTTAGTGAACTTATGTAAACCATCTTTCAAAATAGAATTGTAAACCATTTAGAGGACCACCACTTAAACAATTCTCAGCCTGGTATTTGAAGAAATCACTCTGTCAAATTTGTTTGATTTCTTTTATGGTACAACCAACATCTGAGACAAAAGTAAAGCAGTTGATGTTATCTATTTAGACTTTCAAAAAGTCTATGATAAGGTTCCACATCAAAGATTTCTAGCAAAAATTGTTACATGGCATTAATGGAGTTGTACTTCAGTGGACAGGAAATTGGTCAACTGGCCATAAACAACGAGTAGTGATTAATGTCAAGCCTCAGAATGGTTAGCTGTAACAAGTTTCCAAGGATTAGTCTTGGGACCAGTTCTCTTCCTCATACATATCTATGATATTGATAATGGGCTACATTGCAAGATATTATCAAAATTCATTGATGATAAAAAGCTGGAAAATAAATCTACAAATGAACTTGAATGTGTACAGCTTCAAAATGACATAGACACACTGATGAACTGGGCTCATAGGTGGCAAATGAATTTTAACAGATAAGTGTAGTAGTAAGTTTTACTGGTAGTAAAAAAAGAAAAGGCAAGCTACAATATGAATCCAATTGAACTACAAAAGGTAAATGGGGAAAAAGACTTGCATAATAATCTCTGGTGACCTAAAACCAAGCAATGCACAGATGCAGTGAAAAGAGTGAATTAAATTCTTGGTTCCATGGGTAGAGCCTTCAAATTTAAGTCCAGAGAAATCATCCTTACTCTTTACAATTTATTGGTTCATCTACATCTTGAATATTGCGTTCAGTTTTGTTCACCCTATCTAAAAAAAAAATAGAATAAGACAGGCAGAATGGAAGGAGTACAGTGTACTAAGACGATTCCCAGACTGAGTAACAAATCCTATGAGCTAAGATTAAATGACTTGAATCTGTTTAGCTTAGAAAAACTTGCACTTCCACAGTGAAAATAACAAGTTGCAGGTTATTCTCTGACTTATCTGTATGCCTTCTACTTTTCACCGCACTATTCTGTGAGTTTCTGACATCTTTCATTATCACTTATCACTTACAGCCTCAAAAGAACACAATGGTCTGTTGCTGTTTTAATGCCTTTGTATTCTTTGTATCATCTTTGAATGCGGAAGCAGTAACCTAGTCAAATCTAATAGCTATAAAGTGCTCTCTCTCTCTCTCTCTCTCTCTGAGACTTTTGTTTCCTTTTGTTCAATATCAGATTACCACAGTACAACCTTTAATTAACATCAACATGTTAAGCATAACCAAATCCTCCACTGTATTCTGGAAACTCCACCTAATCATCATCACAAAGACTGCCTTCCTTTCAAAAGCCTGAGTGTTTTACAGGTGCCATAATCATTCTGTGTGAGAAATTGTTTCTTATATACAAGGGTTTTATTTGCTCCTTGCATATTTAGTTTGGTTCTTCCCACACTCTTCCATTAGAGTAGAATCAAAACCCTCTGTCTCATTAATTCTTCTTACATTTTCTCTCTTCAACCATCTTTCATATGCTGCAGCATTGTTGCACTCTCTTTTCTCCAGCTATTATTTTGACAGTGTTTGTGTGAGCTTGCTCTGTGTGTCCTTGCCTCAAAGCAGTCATCTGACAAACTAGATGGGACTTGAGAGCATAAAAGTCTAACCATGGAAGATGAAAGAAGTTGTTGTATGAACTTCCTCTTTCAACAAAATTACCATTTTGGGGCAAATCTTGGTACAGTAAGGAATAATCATTCTGGGTTGACTAAGTCACTTAATAGTGAGAGTAGTTTACTCTCATATGTGATACAGCAATTAGTATTACCACTGAAATGTACTGCACTGCAAACTGAGCCTATCTTAACCTTCTTTAAGACCCATTTGTTAGAGGAACCCTAACATAGCACCAATGGTACCTTAGTGTAGAAATTATGTAGTTACCCTGAGGCCCTCAGATTCCTCCAGTAGAACTGATTCTCCAGGATTCTTCCATTCATCTTAGAAGTTTTTAGTGCCCTGGGGTTAGTCTTCCACAAGTGCTTTCCTTAACCTTCTTTCTTCATGAGGATATGTTTTTATGTTCATGGAACAGACTACTTTAGAGAGAAAGGTGGGTTTTGAAAGTTGAAAACCCCTTTCTCTCTCAGGTGGTGTCCTGTAAAGAAATTTCTGCTTCTCTTTCCTCTGCCCGGCTTTCCCCTTTCTGTAAAGCCTTTAATTTAATGTTGTGACCACTTTGGGTTGGTGCTTATGACCTGCAAAAATGTGAGCTCCAATGTCTCAGTGGGAGCCAGGTCTAATAATAAACCTTTTTGTGGTTGCTGATTGCCTGGTGGTGAGCCCAATTATGAACAGTTGCTGTGGATACCTTAAAGCTGTTCGCAAAGGGTAGTGTACATTGGTGTTTCTTCACCAAAATATTGAGGCACAGACGAGTTATGACAAGATTATTCCCAGGGAATGTCTCAAGGACTTGGAAAACTGCCTTGGAGAGAAAAGGTTTTTCAAGTCTCAAAACCAACCTTTTTTGTAATGAAATCTACATTTTCTTTTCATGTACCAGCAATGGGTCAAGAGTTTCATGTTGTGCGATGCTTTTCGTGTTTGAATTTTCAGTCACAACAAGTACGGAAAGACAGAAAATTTGCTTGCAAACTGTGTGGAGCAAAGCAGTCCGTTAAGAAGGTAAATATGAACCTCTCTCTCTCTCTCTCTCTCTCTCTCTCTCTCTCTCTCTCTCTCTCTCTCTCTCTCTCTCTCTCTCACATATGTAACACCAATACTTAAAGGAGGAGTTAAGCTAATAGTTTATCATTACAGACCAATTGGTTTGCATTCAGTGAAACATTTTAAAGACTGATAAAAGAACACTCTGTAGAACATGTGACCAAGTACGTATTGAAGGCCAATGTGGACTTTT
The DNA here is from genome assembly GCF_036320965.1 of Panulirus ornatus. Taxonomy (NCBI): domain Eukaryota; kingdom Metazoa; phylum Arthropoda; class Malacostraca; order Decapoda; family Palinuridae; genus Panulirus; species Panulirus ornatus. The sequence goes on from NC_092228.1 coordinate 15,065,866, forward strand.
ACCAGGAAAAATTATGCACCCACAATTATGTCCTATAGGGTTACCACAGGGCACAATGTTAGTCTAAATACTCTTCTTAATACTGACATCAGAGATCAACAGTGACGTAAAGGAAGGCATATTAAGGAACTTTGCTATTTACACCAGAGTAAGCAAATGATTGGATCAGAAACTGATCACATAAGGATGCAAAAGGCTTACACTCAATTTGCAAATGGGCAGAAGGGAACCTAATGGAACTTAATGAAGATATAGAAAGGTCTGTGAGGCCTGGTTGTGGATAGGGAGCTGTGGTTTCGATGCATTAGAAACTAGCCAGAGAATGGATGTGGTCTGTCTTTGTCTGTCCCTGACACTACCTCGCTGATGCCAGAAAAGGCAACCAGATATGGAAGAATGAGTAAATAAGTTATGGGTCAAGGAAAGATAAGTGGTAGTGACATATATACAGGTCCGACAAGGAAATAGATAAAAATGTAGGTCACATGTAAAAGATTTGGATGCCATCATAAATGAGAAACTAGAGTTGAGATTTTGCTGAGAAGATGGCAATATAAATCAAGTTATGAGTGGTATGATTGAAAATTTTGTAATGCAGATGGTAGCTAAGAAGAATTGTAATATTCTTCAAACAAGAAGTGTGTGAGTGCTTCACACTAGCCTTGCAATTCTGACTAAATTTCGTTGCAGGTCCGTTTTCTTTCTCTTTGATAATGAATTAGTAACAAAACATACAAAAAAGATATGTCAAAAATATATGGATGCCAGCAAGAAAATTTGAATGGCTATTTAATGCAGTACCAGGAAATTTAAGAAACACACTTTGAGTGTTTATACAGAGACATTCAAAAGAAATCACTTTAAAATGACACATCTGATAAAGTTTACTAAATTACTTAAGAAATACTTGTGTACATAACATTCATGACTGAGTTGATGTCAACCAAACCATTTATACGTATAGCACATACAACATGCAAATTTCTGCATATGAATGATATTTAGAGATGTTAAGATCCAGGCCGTGCTTGGTCACGAAATACATGAATTTTTAGTAGATGAACATAGACCAAACCTTTGCCTCAAGACACTGCACAGAAAGTTACTTCTGGTTTAGTTTTGGGTTTTAAAAATCAAAGCTCAAGATTACAATGCGCATTCATAATGGCGATATAGAAGTTTATGTGAGGGGCATGATTGTTTTAGAAACATTTTTTGTTGGCTTTCCTCATTGTAGAAAATATTTACATTATAAAGTCCACTTCCACAGGATTATGGCAGGGGAACAGGCAAAGACTGTCGAGTGCATGTGCAGAAACTCAACACTTTAAGAGGAAATCTTGAGTTAGATCAGGAGAAAAGACTCGAGGCTAAGCTTCTAGGATGCGAGACGGGTGCAGAGTCATTCTCAGAAGTTCCGTCATGCAGCAATGGCATTTACAGTGCTTCAGGTGAGTAAAATGAGTTCTTTGTTAGAACTTAGTCAATTAACTCATACTTAGTAATAAACTATGTTAGGTTTGCTCCATCAATAAGAATGACTGCTTTCCATTTGTTTATTTTTTGGTGTCTCCGATGTAGGATAGATTTGGGCTGAGTTGTGGTGGTACTGCAATACCTTTATCCTCCCACACAATCGATTAAAACACACACACACACACACACACATATATAATATATATATATATATATATATATATATATATATATATATATATATATATATATATATATATACTTTTTCTTTTATACTATTCGCCATTTCCCGCGTCAGCGAGGTAGCGTTAAGAACAAAGGACTGGGCCTTTGAGGGAATATCCTCACCTGGCCCCCTTCTCTGTTCCTTCTTTATATATATATATATATATATATATATATATATATATATATATATATATATACAAACCTCCAACAGCCAGGAGGTTTGTATGTTCTATGAAGGTGTGCGTTCATACGCACTTTGTTCGTGTGTGTGTGTGTGTGTGTGTATATATATATATATATATATATATATATATATATATATGTATATGTATATTTTTTTTTGTCGCTGTCTCCCGCGTTTGCGAGGTAGCGCAAGGAATCAGACGAAAGAAATGGCCCAACCCACCCCCATACACATGTATATACATACGTCCACACACGCAAATATACATACATACACAGCTTTCCATGGTTTACCCCAAACGCTTCACATGCCCTGATTCAATCCACTGACAGCACGTCAACCCCGGTATACCACATCGATCCAATTCACACTATTCCATGCCCTCCTTTCACCCTCCTGCATGTTCAGGCCCCGATCACACAAAATCTTTTTCACTCCATCTTTCCACCTCCAATTTGGTCTCCCACTTCTCCTCGTTCCCTCCACCTCCGACACATATATCCTCTTGGTCAATCTTTCCTCACTCATTCTCTCCATGTGCCCAAACCATTTCAAAACACCCTCTTCTGCTCTCTCAACCACGCTCTTTTTATTTCCACACATCTCTCTTACCCTTACGTTACTTACTCGATCAAACCACCTCACACCACACATTGTCCTCAAACATCTTATTTCCAGCACATCCATCCTCCTGCGCACAACTCTATCCATAGCCCACGCCTCGCAACCATACATTGTTGGGACCACTATTCCTTCAAACATACCCATTTTTGCTTTCCGAGATAATGTTCTCGACTTCCACACATTCTTCAAGGCTCCCAGGATTTTCGCCCCCTCCCCCACCCTATGATCCACTTCCGCTTCCATGGTTCCATCCGCTGCCAGATCCACTCCCAGATATCTAAAACACTTTACTTCCTCCAGTTTTTCTCCGTTCAAACTTACCTCCCAATTGACTTGACCCTCAACCCTACTATACCTAATAACCTTGCTCTTATTCACATTTACTCTTAACTTTCTTCTTTCACACACTTTACCAAACTCAGTCACCAGCTTCTGCAGTTTCTCACATGAATCAGCCACCAGCGCTGTATCATCAGCGAACAACAACTGACTCACTTCCCAAGCTCTCTCATCCCCAACAGACTTCATACTTGCCCCTCTTTCCAAAACTTGCATTTACCTCCCTAACAACCCCATCCATAAACAAATTAAACAACCATGGAGACATCACACACCCCTGCCGCAAACCTACATTCACTGAGAACCAATCACTTTCCTCTCTTCCTACACGTACACATGCCATACATCCTCGATAAAAACTTTTCACTGCTTCTAACAACTTGCCTCCCACACCATATATTCTTAATACCTTCCACAGAGCATCTCTATCAACTCTATCATATGCCTTCTCCAGATCCATAAATGCTACATACAGATCCATTTGCTTTTCTAAGTATTTCTCACATACATTCTTCAAAGCAAACACCTGATCCACACATCCTCTACCACTTCTGAAACCACACTGCTCTTCCCCAATCTGATGCTCTCTACATGCCTTCACCCTCTCAATCAATACCCTCCCATATAATTTACCAGGAATACTCAACAAACTTATACCTCTGTAATTTGAGCACTCACTCTTATCCCCTTTGCCTTTGTACAATGGCACTGTGCACGCATTCCGCCAATCCTCAGGCACCTCACCATGAGTCATACATACATTAAATAACCTTACCAACCAGTCAATAATACAGTCACCCCCTTTTTTAATAAATTCCACTGCAATACCATCCAAACCTGCTGCCTTGCCGGCTTTCATCTTCCGCAAAGCTTTTACTACCTCTTCTCTGTTTACCAAATCATTTTCCCTAACCCTCTCACTTTGCACACCACCTCGACCAAGACACCCTATATCTGCCACTCTATCATCAAACACATTCAACAAACCTTCAAAATACTCACTCCATCTCCTCACATCCCCACTACTTGTTATCACCCCCCCATTTGCGCCCTTCACTGAAGTTCCCATTTGCTCCCTTGTCTTACGCACTTTATTTACCTCCTTCCAGAACATCTTTTTATTCTCCCTAAAATTTAATGATACTCTCTCACCCCAACTCTCATTTGCCCTCTTTTTCACCTCTTGCACCTTTCTCTTGACCTCCTGTCTCTTTCTTTTATACATCTCCCACTCAATTGCATTTTTTCCTTGCAAAAATCGTCCAAATGCCTCTCTTCTCTTTCACTAATAATCTTACTTCTTCATCCCACCACTCACTACCCTTTCTAATCAACCCACCTCCCACTCTTCTCATGCCACAAGCATCTTTTGCGCAATCCATCACTGATTCCCTAAATACATCCCATTCCTCCCCCACTCCCCTTACTTCCATTATTATCACCTTTTTCCATTCTGTACTCAGTCTCTCCTGGTACTTCCTCACACAAGTCTCCTTCCCAAGCTCACTTACTCTCACCACCCTCTTCACCCCAACATTCACTCTTCTTTTCTGAAAACCCATACAAATCTTCACCTTAGCCTCCACAAGATAATGATCAGACATCCCTCCAGTTGCACCTCTCAGCACATTAACATCCAAAAGTCTCCCTTTCGCGCGCCTGTCAATTAACACGTAATCCAGTAACGCTCTCTGGCCATTACTCCTACTTACATACGTATACTTATGTATATCTCGCTTTTTAAACCAGGTATTCCCAATCACCAGTCCTTTTTCAGCACATACATCTACAAGCTCTTCACCATTTCCATTTACAACACTGAACACCCGATGTATACCAATTATTCCCTCAACTGCCACATTACTCACCTTTGCATTCAAATCACCCATCACTATAACCTGGTCTCGTGCATCAAAACCACTAACACACTCATTCAGCTGCTCCGGTGCTCTGTAATTCGGAAAACTTAAATTGTTCGGAAAGGAAATAAAGTTTGGCAAAATTTCTCATGTTCGGAACCTTGCCACTGCCGTCTGTTGCTGTGGTCGTTTGGGTACTCCATGGTCAGCTACTGAGCAAGGTTACTGGTACCTATACAGTTTTACACATACGTACACTTATCTCGTTTTTCATGTTATTTACAGTAAAACGTAATACAGCTATAAAGAAATCCAATACTGAGATGAAGAAACTAAGCAAAGATAGAAGATATAATTATATAATGAAAATAGAGATTGCTGCTTACCTATCTCTGCTGCTATGGGCCATGGGTCAAACTACATGGCCACACACTAGGGTCGTTTTTGTATGTATATGTATATTCATGCTAACGTGATACGCATGGTTCATATGATTTACTGCAAAAATTAGTAAAGCATTAATCAAAATGATTATAAAATCAAAGAAACTAAACAAAAATAGAATGTTAATATTTTAATGAAAGAAATCACTCATTACGACTAGTTCAACGGTTTAATGAATCGTTTATGAATACATTCATTTTGACTTTACGTTTACGGTGTGTGTAATTTACTTTGAAATATAACAGAATAATATATGAAGCAGTTGTTGAGTCCAAGAAACTAAGCCAAGCTAAAGAATGTTGCATAATCGAAGATATCGCATTTTTACGAGTTCAGCCTCGGTCAGCCACTGTATCAGTGTATGGTTCTTGTAATTTACCTCTAAATCTAATATAAAAATCATTACGGAAGTAAGAAGAGAGAGAGAGAGGGGACCTCATTCGTCGGTGATGATCGTATGAAGGTGAAATCGCACCAGTAGTTCATACAATTTTATTTAACACGTAATTTTTCTATGCATGTGGCACGATATGTTTCGTGGAGACAGTCCACCTCATCAGGTGCCAGTGTAAAAAAAATATATAAATCCCAGCATCACACTCGGTTCCCGCCGTCCAACACCAATCTTCTAGGCCAAGCACTGTATACCTTGTGTGGTCGTAACCCTTGTAAGGGAGAGTGATTAAAGGGGGGTCGGGTGGTGGGGGTTGACCTGGGTACCTGGGTGTGTCATAAACAACTTTTTTTTATGTTTTCGAGTTGTGTCAATTCTCTCGTAATGATTTGGTTATTGGCATCGACATACAGTACACAGGGATGACCACGAAAATGAGATCGTTAAACATTGTCATGAAAATGACCACCCTCATTGATTTTGAAAATCTTGTTATTTCATACCCTCTTGCTGATTATGCCACACGAAACGTCATTGAATGTCTTGATTCTCAGTAGCAAGAGGTAGTTTGTCCCCAGGCAATTTTAAAAGCACTTGCATTAACCAAATCGTTATGAGAGAATGATTTAGAAGTTATCTTTGTAATTGACTTATGTAACTTTGCATACATCTTATAGAAATGGGTACTCATTGTATAACAATTCCAGAGACAGTAGATCATAATTTTTTCAGTTATATTTGGCTCTAATGTAAAATGAAATGTTTAAACAGGCAGTGTAAGTGTGGCTTTCAACAGTGGTTGTAACTCAGGAAGTAAATGGTCTACATATTTGACTAGTGAAGCTGATGACTCAGATGAAAATATTATAAGACCAACATCCAATACTTCTCTCAGGTATGGAGTAACTCTTTTGCTGGTGTGTATTTGTTTGCACTTTGTTTAATGCATTACATTCAATCAGTGGTGTTGTGGCACCATGGGACTGAACTTTCAAAATCTTCCTTTCTTGATATCTCTTCAACCCAAACAGTAAAGTTTTAGGGTTTTTGAATGAGTTTGGTTTGACAATCAGGTCAGCTTTGCATAGCCATTCTTGTTCTTGGGGTTCTAAAGCTACCCTTTTGTTCCTGAATATTTGATCCTTTCTGCCCGTAGTTAATCAGCACTTCTCTGCCATGACTGATTTAGCATATTTTCCACAGACAGAATTATGGTATTGGAAAAGAGGATCATGTATAAATGCTGATACTGTTAAGGTGTACGGCATTATGAAATGAACAATTAAGCAAACAGATCAGGTATATATATATATATATATATATATATATATATATATATATATATATATATATATATATATATAAAAGGCTAATGTATATGAAGACATTTGATTTATCTTGAGATGTTGCAGACCTTAGTTACATTCTTTCTTTACTCATTTTACTTATAGTGGATTTAACATTGTAAAAAAAAAATTTACTGCTTTCTAGAATGCATTGATATATGTCATATGAAATGATGTGCACCACTTTTTTTGTGGTCTGCATATCCTGGCAGACGTTTAGGAATAGTTTCAGCTATTGATTTTGTTATCATTCCATTTGCTGATCATCCCTTTATCTGCCATAATGAATCACACTCTAGTTTAGAGGAGATGCATTTGACCTGATCCAGAAGGGGTCAGGTCAAGTACTTCAGACTTTATTTATTTATTCATTTATTTATTTATTTTGCTTTGTCGCTGTCTCCCGTGTTAGCGAGGTAGCGCGAGGAAACAGACGAAAGAATGGCCCGACCCACCCACATACACGTCCACACACGCAAATATTCATACCTATACATCTCAATGTATACATATATTTATACACACAGATATATACATATATACCCATGTACATAATTCATACTGTCTGCCTTTATTTATTCCCATCGCCACCCTGCCACACATAAAATAACTCCCCCCTCATGTGTGCGAGGTAGCACTAGGAAAAGACAACAAAGGCCCCATTCGTTCACACTCAGTCTCTAGCTGTCATGTAATAATGCACCGAAACCACAGCTCCCTTTCCACATCCAGGCCCCAGACGCTTCACATGCCCTGGTTCAATCCATTGACAGCACGTCAACCCCGGTATACCACATCGTTCCAATTCACTCCATTCCTTGCACGCCTTTCACCCTCCTGCATTTTCAGGCCCTGACCACTCAAAATCCCCTCCACTCCATCTTTCCACCTCCAACTTGGTCTCCCACCCCTCCTCGTTCCCTCCACCTCTGACACACACATCCTCTTGGTCAATCTTTCCCACTCATTGTCTCCACATGATCAAACCATTTCAGACTTTATATTTTATACAGTTGTTTCCTAGTACCGAATTGAATGGCATTAGTCCATAGCTCTAGGTTGAATTTTGCATGAATTATGCCTCATGGTAAGATTTAACCTGGAACTTAATCGGGATCATAACATGAAGAAAATTCCATTTTTGGCTTTGGAACTTTATGTGAATGTTTTAATATATTTTCAAAAAAAAAATCCACATATTCTTATTTCATGCCAAATAACTATGTTGCAATGCAGGTTACACAAGTAGTCCTTAGAACACCTCTAGTTTTCATCAGCGCAACTTATTTGTACCTTTCCTGAAACCTTAATTTATTCACATATTTTTTTCTCCGTGTCAAGGAGGTAGAGCCAGGAACAAATAAAGAAATAACCTCATTCACTCATATCCATTCTTTAGTTGTCACATGTAATGCACCAAAATCAGAGCCCCCTATCCACAATTAAGCCCCAAGAGCTTTCTCTGGTTCCACCCCACCCACCCACTTCCTTCAGATGTCCTGGCTTAGCTCACTGGTAGCATGGCCTCAGGTATTTCATTTTCACTGCCCTCAGATATTTCGTTTGCAATATATTTACCCTAACCCTTACATTTTTGTCTACATCCATATAACACCAGTGGTAATACTACATCATCAAACATACCCAGCTTTGCCTTTCAAGACTGTGACCACTCTTTCTACTCATTCCTTAATGAACCCAAGACCTTTTTCCCCTTACCCTCCTTATGACCCATTTGAGGCCCCATGGTTCCATTCACTGCTGTATCCTGTATCAGGTATTTAAAACTCCACTTCCTACAGTTTCTCTCCATTCAAATCCACAGTCCACATAACCTCTGTCTTTTCAGTGTCAAACGTTGCTGTTATTCACATTTGCTCTCAACTTTCTACTTTCACATACACTCCCAAATTTAGAAACCAGTTTCTGCAGTTCTTCAATCAAATCTGTATTTATAGTATTTTTCAAGGGTCTTGCATTAGAAAGGAAGAGGGTGGACATTGTGGAAACAAAATGCTTGAAGAACACATGTGATTTGAAGAATGTTGATCATGTAAGGAATTACATAAGAGAGATGTAGTAGTAGGTGCATTCATAATTGAGTTAGCTTTCAAGGGTGTGCTTAAATCGTTTGAACATTTGGAGAGGATGACTGAAGAATAACTGACGAAGAGTATCTTTTTGTCAGAAATGAAGGGAGCAAAGGGAAGAAGGAAACTAAAAAGGAAGTACAGGGATGGAGTGAAGGCTTTGTGGTATCATTCTAAACATTGAGGAAGGTGAGAGACATGCATGGGATAGAATGAATTGGATCTTTGCAATGTATCCAGGGTAATGTGCTGTCAGTGGTCTGAACCAGGGCACATGAAGTTGTCATAGTAAACCATGGAACCATGTATAGGGTTGGCTGTACATCATAGGAGCTGCCTTCAGTATATTGTACATAACAGGTATAGTGGATGTGTACAAATGAGACCATTGTTCTTTTTTCCCTTACACTACTTCACAAAGGTGGGAAAAGTAATTAAGTATGAAATAAATGATACATTAATTTTTGTGCATTTGATATAAAACATTATTACCCTTAAGATTACTTCTACATCCCTCACTAGTAATCATTACTGATGATTAATGATCTTGTAATAATTGCATGCCAAAAACATTGATTGAGCTGTTGAATATTCTGTGTATTGTACTTTTTCAGAGTTAACCATGTCATAAATGAAGTTGTAGATGATAGTCTTGACCATGAATCACCACAGGTCATCCAGAAAAGAGATCAGCGACAGAGAAATTTACCTGAAGGGACCATGAGGAGTCATGCAGGAAAGAGAGAACTTTTAACACAAAGTAACTGGTGTTCTGATCCTTATCCAAGAAGCATAATTGGTGTGACAGGAGGGAAATCAACTGTTGACAAATCTAAAAGGTCATCTTTAAATGAAAGAGAATTTGGTAAATTGGGATGTTTAGAGAATAAGTCCAAGAAGTCAGATGGAGATAAGCAATGCTTGAATGAAAAAAACAATCTTACGTCTAGAATAACACCCAATTGTTCTTCTGAGTCACAGCTACATAAAGAAAGGCAGTTTCAGGTTACAGATGATTTACCCATTAACACAAAAGATATAAGTAACAGGAGGCCGACTAAAGATAAACAAAGCAGCTTAGCAATTTTTTGCAACAGTAATAGGAGCAATTGTAAGGACCCTGAATACAGTAGTAAAAGAAAGTATCCTTGTACATTTGACTCTAACTTATCAGAAAATCTAGTTTCTAGTTTTACATGTGAATCTCCAAGCATTTCTATTAAGCATAGAAAAACTCAAGATAGAATTTCAAAAGTAAGCTCTTCAGCAGGCTACTGTACTCAACAAACCTCTTTTGAATTTCAAAAGGGTAAGCCCTCAGCCACCGTAAATAAGACAACTTTTCAAGATAATTTATTAACTACAGAGCAAAATCTTGTGGATGAAACGAGCTATTTACTGACTAAAAAGATGACAGAAAATATTCCTAGAGTTGTTACTACACCATCCATTGTAAAAGAAAAATCATCCATACTATCTGGAAACGCTAGGGAAGCATCAAAATTAGGAAATGCTTTGACTGATGTAATGAAGACTAACAAACTTTCATCATTAAACAAAACTCAAAACACTAATGATTCCAGCTCATTTTTATCACGAGAGCCTTTTGGCTTGAATGATATTGTGTTTCATGGGAAGAGCAGTTTACAGGGGAAGTTTAATCCTTCTGCAACATACAGCAAGTATGAAGCAGCAGAAGAGCTAGAGGATATGACCTTTTTCACTCTGTAGTATTCTGGCAATTTTTTTTTTTACAAAATTTCCCTTTGTCATTTAGAATATGGATGCTGCACCAGAGACTACCCTTAATGGTTTCTAATTGGAATATGTATTTTTTTCTCTGATGCACTCTTAATTTTTTCATGTTTATGATTAAAAAGTTACTTGTCAAACAAGAATGCTAAAATCTGATTTTTATATATTATTATAGGAATGGGTATATACATTTCTTATCAGGTCAGAAAGACACAGAAAGAGTATTTTGGACTTTTCAATGAGATAGATTATTGGGAAAGGTATGTGGTTTGTTTAGGATGAGGTAACATGCAGAGTGAGAGAGTCATGGTGAAACGAGAGGAAATACTGAAATCCTTGTGTAAAATCAAGTTTGGCAAAGCTGCAGGAATGGATGTATTGTAGTTGAAATTATAAAGAATGGTGATATTGTTGTGGATTGGTTTATCAAGCTGTTTGATATTTGTGTGGCCCAAGGAGAGTTGCCTTAGGACTGGTAAAAGCATTTATAATGCCTTTATATACTGGCAAGGGAAACAAAAGTGAATGCTCAAATTATATAGCGTTGTGTTGAGAAAATCTGGTAAGGGGTATGGCAGTGATAACTGAAAGTTTAGTAGCATGCACAGAACGTCAAGTTGGGAAGGTTCTCAGTGTTTCTTTTGAAGAGATAGTGTGTTGGAGACTTTGGGTAAGAAATACTCAGAAATGTGGCATAAATGAATCAGGAGAAAGTGTATGATAGGGGTTGTGTGTGTGAATATGAAGGGATGAGGATGAGTGGTTCTTGTTGATGGTTCTCTATCAAGGATGTGTGATGTCACCATGATTATATCTGTTTATTGATGGGTGACAAGGGAGATGAATGCAAGTCTTAGAGTAAGTAACTTATCTATAGTACACCAGAGTTGGGAATGCATGGGAGGTGAATCAGTTCCTTATACATATGACAAATCTGATGGCACACTCTAGAAAGAAAGTAGATGCTGGTTACATTTTAGAAACGTGGAAAAAAATTGATATGCAGAAGAGCATATGAAACAGGATGGTTAAAGTGTAATTTTGAATGGGAAACATATAAAGGAAATGGAGTGGTGTCAGTCCTTGGAAGTAGACATGAATCATTAGTTGGTTAGGAGAGGGGCTTAAGGAGGTTTTCGAAAGAGAAATCAGCAAAGAAAGGTATGTTGGAAGGTATAGTAGTCCCAACAGCGTTCTATGAATGCGAGTCATGGGTCTTTCACTAAAAGGAAAGGAAAAGTATGGAGATATTGGAAATGGAACGACTGACTAGAGAATTACAGAGTAAGGTGTGGTACTGTATTGAGTGCATTCTGAATGAAAGGCTTGACTAAGATGTGTGAAAATGTTTAAGACAGAAAGAATGAGCAAGGAACAATTGATAATGAGGTTTTTTGTTAGAAGTAAAGAGAACATAGGGGAAGGGAAGTCTTAGGTAGAGATGGAGGGATGGAGTGGAGGCTTTAAGAGCCTGAACATTCAGGAGGGCGAGAAGCATACATGGGATGGACATAATTGGATCATTGTGTTTGATAGGTTTGATGTGTTTGTGGGCTGATCCAAGGCATAAGAATTGGTTTAAGGAGTGTGCTGAAGATTGTTTCAGGAAATTGTAGCCATTGTTTATTTGTGCCTTCCACTACATCACTAAATCTAGGGAAGCAATTTGGTATTGAATAGAATCTCTATTTGTGGAAGAATTTCGTAAAACTAGGATTTTAAAGATATTTTCAGTTCTTGTTTATGTGGAGCTCTTTCTGTTTAACTTGTACTGTATCATATTTTGAACTTTTTTTTTTTGTCATTGTAGTCCTCCAGAACTTTCTAAACTATAATTTATTTTGTAATTTTACATCTCCGTTTTTCATTTTACTTTTAGTTATAATGATATTTGTAATGTTACAAATACTTGATAATGATGTTAACAATACAGTATTTAGAAATTAGTAGTAGTCTTGTGTGTTTTAAACCTCTACACTTAATTTACATAGTTATTGTTTCATATCCCTGAGGATAAGGGAGAAAGAATATTACCCATTTATCCCCAATGTGTGATAGATGACCACTCATTGGGGACAGGAACAGAGGACTGAACACTCCCGTTATATTTCAGTTTTTAAAAGTCTGAACAAACGAATGACCTAACCCTGTTTAGCTTAAAGGGGGTGGGGGGGGGGATGGCGTCACCTCCCAGCTTTGGATACTCCCCCATTGGGGTCTGTGGGGCCTGGATGTGTTTAGGGAGCTGTGGTTTCGGTGCATTACACATGATAGCTTGAGACTGAGTGTCTTTTCCTGGCACTACCTCGGTGAAGCAAGGGGTAGCGTTGATGTTTCCTGTGGGGCGGTGTGGCGACAGGAATGGATGAAGGCAAGCAAGTATGAATATGTACATGTGTGTATATATGTATATATCTGTGTATATGTTGATATGTATATTGGCGTTTATGTATATGTGATTGGATGAGCCATTCTTCGTCTGTTTCCTGGCGCTTCCTCATTGACGCGGGAAACCGATTATATATATATATATATATATATATATATATATATATATATATATATATATATATATATATATGTGTGTGTGTGTGTGTGTGTGTGTGTATATATATATATATATATATATATATATATATATATATATATATATATATATATATATATATATATATAGTGGTGCATGTGATCTGGTATGTGCTGGTAACCTTGGGGAAAGTGAAACATGATAAGTTCCAAAGTGCACTTTTGTGTCATGGTCACGTCGTCGGGGAGGATACGGGGATGAGATGGAGGATGTAGGGGAATCAGTTGATATACAAGGAAGAGATGTTTACAAATGGCATCTTAGCTATTTCTCCTGTATATCAGCTGATTATTCTACTTCTATCTCATTCTTGTGTCTCCCCTGATGATGTGACCATTACAAGGGGGTGCACTTGAGAATTTGTTTCGTTTTCATCGTGGTTGTTGGCACGTGCTTGATCACATGCACCACTGTGTGTGTGTGTGTATATATATATATATATATATATATATATATATATATATATATATATATATATATATATATTTTTTTTTTTTTTTTTTTTTTTTTTTTTTTATACTTTGTCGCTGTCTCCCGCGTTTGCGAGGTAGCGCGAGGAAACAGACGAAAGAAATGGCCCAACCCCCATACACACGTCCACACACGCAAATATACATACCTACACAGCTTTCCATGGTTTACCCCAGACGCTTCACATGCCTTGATTCAATCCACTGACAGCACGTCAACCCCTGTATACCACATCGCTCCAATTCACTCTATTCCTTGCCCTCCTTTCACCCTCCTGCATGTTCAGGCCCCGATCACACAAAATCTTTTTCACTCCATCTTTCCACCTCCAATTTGGTCTCCCTCTTCTCCTCGTTCCCTCCACCTCCGACACATATATCCTCTTGGTCAATCTTTCCTCACTCATTCTCTCCATGTGCCCAAACCATTTCAAAACACCCTCTTCTGCTCTCTCAACCACGCTCTTTTTATTTCCACACATCTCTCTTACCCTTACGTTACTTACTCGATCAAACCACCTCACACCACACATTGTCCTCAAACATCTCATTTCCAGCACATCCATCCTCCTGCGCACAACTCTATCCATAGCCCACGCCTCGCAACCATACAACATTGTTGGAACCACTATTCCTTCAAACATACCCATTTTTGCTTTCCGAGATAATGTTCTCGACTTCCACACATTTTTCAAGGCTCCCAAAATTTTCGCCCCCTCCCCCACCCTATGATCCACTTCCGCTTCCATGGTTCCATCCGCTGACAGATCCACTCCCAGATATCTAAAACACTTCACTTCCTCCAGTTTTTCTCCATTCAAACTCACCTCCCAATTGACTTGACCCTCAACCCTACTGTACCTAATAACCTTGCTCTTATTCACATTTACTCTCAACTTTCCCCCTCCACACACTTTACCAATATATATATATATATATATATATATATATATATATATATATCCCTGGGGATAGGGGATTAAGAATACTTCCCTCATATTCCCTGCGTTTCGTAGAAGGCGACTAAAAGGGGAGGGAGCGGGGGGGCTGGAAATCCTCCCCTCTCGCTTTTTTTTTTTTTTTTTTAATTTTCCAAAAGAAGGAACAGAGGGGGCCAGGTGAGGATATTCCAAAAAAGGCCCAGTCCTCTGTTCCTAACGTTACCTCGCTAACGCGGGAAATGGCGAATAGTTTAAAAGAAATATATATATATATATATATATATATATTATCCCTGGGGATAGGGGATTAAGAATACTTCCCACGTATTCCCTGCGTGTCGTAGAAGACGACTAAAAGGGGAGGGAGCGGGGGGCTGGAAATCCTCCCCTCTCAATTTTTTTTTTTTTTTTTTCTCCAAAAGAAGGAACAGAGAATTGGGCCAGGTGAGGGTATTCCCTCAAAGGCCCAGTCCTCTGTTCTTAACGCTACCTCGCTAATGCGGGAAATGGCGAATAGTTTGAATGAAAAAAAAAAAAAAATATATATATATATATATATATATATATATATATATATATATATATATATAGTCATTAAGCAGACAGGATGCAGAAGTTTAATAATTGTATGAAAGAAAGTACAGCACAAATAGGTAACATGTTACTCCCAACGCAACCCACGGAAGTAGAGTCGCCTCAGTGTAACCTTCAGCTGTCATCGTTTGGTAGTTTTAGCCGTTGGCCAAAAGTATCTAGTAACTCGTAAAGTTTAAGAATAGACATGTAGATTATGAATGAACTATAGCTCAGAAACGATGAAACACAAGCCCCCGTTCTTAGTAGGAAAGTTAAGATAACGCCCGTCGATTGGCCTGACCGCATATATATATCGGGAGGATCTGCTCAATCATCATTCAATTTCGGGGACACCCACGGCTGCTCCTGGAAGACGAATTCGCTTAATTCTCTTCAGATTTTTCTACCTTCTCAGTTTTAACTTTATCAGACATGGTAAGTCATTAAATTTCATAGTTGTTTCTAAACTGTTTGTGGTTAATAGCACAAGGTGAGGTATGGTTCAGCCAACAATGTTAATGTGGCATATATTGGCTTATCTGTCACGTAGACCGGACCGCTAATAAGGCTAAATGTCTATGGTGTTGTATATATTTGGGTGTTAACACGTAGTCATTAAGACTTGGATACATACCTTGTCAAAAAGAAAGATAATGAAAATTTGAAAACCAATTTCATACCATATATATATATATATATATATATATATATATATATATATATATATATATATATATAATGTAGACGAAAGCTTTACGTCTCTATCTTTGTTTCCTGTGGTTTTATATGTACATACTTATATGTGGATGTCAGCAATTGGAGAACTAGGTTTCCGCCTTGTATTCTTGCATATTCATGTATGTCAGGAGCAAATCAGAGTCATGAATTTAAGTTAGTCGTGTATACAGATATCCAGAGTGCAGACTTAGAAGCAAGAATACGAAGAAAAAAAAGATTTTTCACAAGAACTGAAATGTTATTTTTTCATTTATTTTTTTAAGAGAAACTTGGTGTAACATATGTGGAGAGCTATCTTATAAAGATCCCTGTTACGTCTTTTGCCCTTTTTCTGATGAAGCTGTATGAACAGATTTTTTCTCTAGCTTTTCCATGCTATATATCGAGCATGATTACGTGTTATTGCTATTTAAGTATTTACCTATGGCATACATACAGCGTCGGTGTGACATCTACCGTCAGCCAATCAATTAGGCTTGTGTAAGTTGTCTGGAGAGTTGATGTTTTTCAAGATGTCTATGTGCGTAAGTCAAAATAGCCTTCAAGATTTATTTGATTATTTGCAGTATAACGATAACCTGAATGAAATGTTAATTTTTATTTCGTAATAAAAGCTCTGCAACGTATCAGCATTAACTCCAAATTTCTTTGGATGTCTGCAAATTCCATCATATATTCAAAGTGAGTTGTACTGGGGAGGATACAGGGCACAATTAATACTGAAAAAAACTTGTAATTAGTCTAACTCGAAGAGACAAAGAGAGAGATAATAAACATGATAAGATAAGGGACAATCTCTGAGAACGGAGGAGAATCCAGATAAATTCAATATGAATAAGAGGTGATTGTTGAGTCATGTAAGAGCATGCGCTACTACTTTTAAAGTAATGAAGAAGGCTGATATACATTCAACTTGACTGTATTATCATCTGCTGTAATACTTTATGATAGTCCAAGCGTATATTGCAGTATTTCTCTCACCTGTTCATGTTTATGATTAAACAAGTTTAGGTAAAATAAGACCTCCTCTTATCAGCACATTTTGTTAGTGTATTGTTACGTCTGAGCCCGGGGCCCTTGGCTTGATAAAATGTCTGAGTACAGCAGATACTGGTATAGATAACGGAATAACTCAGCCCAGAAACAATGTGCAGCTCTCACCACTCTCACACATTTCAAATTGAAACGAAAGGCAAAGTTACGAACGCACGTAAAATTAAACATGGAATATCCTTATTAATTTACAGTTGGTTGAATCTTATCAACCGTATTTCAGACCAACTTTGGTATCTGTGTAGGTTCTATTTGTCCATAGCCTTTGCATCATCTCTGAACCTATTCTGGTAAGAGTAACGGTCCTAGAATAGAACTCTCTACTGGTGACTATCCAGTTGAAGAAGGTTCTTTCGATATTTATCCTTTGTTCTCTTCCGTCAATAATCTTTTATCTATTAAGATAGTTTTCCTCTTATTTCTGCCTGTTTTTTTCAGCATCTTAAACTCCCTTGTGGTTCAGTGTCAAATGATTTCTGTCATTTCTGATAAAAACCATATATCCAGACTTTCCTTTTTGTCCAAAAGAGTGCACACAGTTTCATAGAAATCTGAGATTCGTTATAGAAGACCTTTCCCCTAAAACCATGTTGTCTCTCTCATAGGAAATTCTTTCTTTGCCGAAAGTCATCGTTTACTTTCAGATTTTTTCTAATGCCTTGTAGGCCACACTTGTCAGGGAGATTGGTCTGTATCTCAGCCTTCTTTCCCCATTCTCCTTTATTATAGGTGGGTAAGGCGTTTACTGTTTTCTACTGACACATTTTTACTTGATGAAAGTATGGGCAAGTTTTCTCCTGCCTTATCCACCAGATTCTTTTCAAAATCCGTTACTTTTCCTTCAGTGCCCAGCTAGACTCGTTCCTTTCGTACGTTGCATATGCTGGCCGACTGATGTGATGCATTCTGACATCTTTGATGAAGCCGTTCTTCCCTCTTCCTTAACCTTTCCTCTGTGCTTGAGGCTAGAGATATACATGTCCCTACTCCTTCATTGTAAATTTCACAGCACCTTTCACCACAATTCCCTAATTCTGTGCTGCTGAATTCTACCTCCCAGTTTATGTTACCATAGAAATGATTGAGGTTTGTTTACTTTCCACGATTTTACCTTCTCTTCAAGTCTCGTCTTATCTTTGCCCTTTTACATTAACCTCTTCGTTTGCTACATAATCAAGAATGCAGTAGTAAATTACGCGATCAATTTTTCCAGTTGGTTTATCATATATGATAGTTTCAGTTTCCATCCGAGTGTGTATGAAGATATCTAGCAGTGATTGTTTATCAGTCACTGTTTATCCTAGTATGTATGAAAATATCAAGCAATGATTGTTTATCAGTCACTGTTTATCCTAGTGTGTTCACTGACTTGCTGGTGCAGGAAATTTTATGTTCACGCACCAAGAACTTGTCTCCGTATTCCCTGTCACCATGAGGATCCAAGTTCCGACAGTCTACCTCTGTTTTCTATTAAAGTTCCCTGTTCTCAAATGTCCATTACCTTCACTGAGAAGTATAATGAACAGGTACTGCAGGGGGTGATTAAGGTATATGTGAAGGGATAGAAAGACGAATACATTATGCATTTTGTTAGGGGGTATTCAACTGCATTTTTTTTTTTTTTTTTTTTTTTTTTTTTTTTTTTTACGAACGGGCTATTGCTCTCTATAACGCAAGGTGATGCACAGGTGTTTTTGCTGTCATGCTTAATTAGCTCATGACGGAAATAAGTTTATTGGTGTCATTATTAATAAGCATTGCAGATCAGCCTAGGAAGTGTAAGAAATCTAGGATGAAATTATGTACAAAGAACACACGCACATAGAAAGGTGAAAAAGATAGTCCCAGAATTGATATAGAATGATGAAAGGCCATGAATTTGTCCGCAGTGGAAGCGAGAAGAGTAACAGGAGACTTGATCATAGCCATTTTAAGATTTTAGACCAGTTTGATGATCAAACTATCCTCCAGAGATACAAGGGTTGAACAACTAGAGGCCATAATGTGAAATTCAGGAAGAAACGTTAGAAAACGTATAAAAGTAATTTGTGCCGTAAGGCTACTGGATGAATGGAACCGATACGATATTATTAATGCTGACAGGACTCAAAAGTCTGAATAGTTGTTTGAGAAAGACTACTCAAGAGATGGAACAGATAGTTTTATACAACCTCAAGACCTTTTCCACAAAGAC
This sequence comes from Panulirus ornatus, assembly GCF_036320965.1. NCBI lineage: Eukaryota > Metazoa > Arthropoda > Malacostraca > Decapoda > Palinuridae > Panulirus > Panulirus ornatus. Next base: position 15,085,164 of record NC_092228.1, read on the forward strand.
GTTAGTGGGGGTTTAACCTCAGCCCCTTCCACAACGCGAAGATTCAACTAGGCTTCTGTGTTTAGCGTACCTGACCATGACTCGGCATGATGGGACCCACATGGGTTCGATTCCTGTGTAATAGCAGTCGGCCTACACCTACATCCAACACAGGTTTTCACACTACCCTTGAGGCTGGTCCTTAAACGGGTCCCTGCCTTAAGCTGGTGTGAGTGTGTGCGTACACAGAAATAAATACCCGAAACATATATTTCTTGTATCTACTCCTGATGATGTGATCGTTACACGAAAGTGCACTTGGGAGCTTGTCGTGTTTCGTTTCCCTGTGGTAAGAATATATATATATATATATATATATATATATATATATATATATATATATATATATATATATATATATATACACGCACACACACACACACACATAGCCACAGCAGATATTGAGTGTTTCAGAATTTGTCATTGACTAGATATTCAACGTGATTTTTTTCCAGATAACCAGCATTGTCATCAGTATACATGCAACCCACACTGAAATCAGAATTATTGCCATCTTTATGTCGTCTCCACAGCGTGAGTGTATTTCCGTCCATGTGGGCCAGGCCGGCGTTCAGATTGGCAACTCCTGCTGGGAACTATATTGCTTGGAACATGGCATCCAGCCAGATGGTCAAATGCTTCCCGAGAAGAGTGCTGGAGATTGTTATGACTCCTTCAACACCTTTTTCACCGAGACTGGGTCTGGGAAGCACGTTCCAAGAGCAGTCTTCGTGGACCTCGAGCCGTCCGTTGTTGGTAATATTCGATCTCTTTTTCCAGTATTAAGTGTTAGGTTTACTCAATGTAACTTTTTTTTTAAAGCCTTGTGACATGATTACCCCCATATCATTATGTTGTTGAGATGTCTTTATGCGTAACACAATATTAGAAAATTCGAGAAAATAATTTTGAGGTGGCAAATGTTCATATTGCAATATTTGCGAAAACTTTGATATTGCTATGTAGAACGGCTGACTTGCAGGTTTTTGCCATTTCTCTATTTAATGGGCCTTGCATGTTAATTATGGCTTATTCATTGTAAACAGTTAAAGGTAAACCTCACATTATATCTAGTTGGGTGCAATTAGGAAATTATAAAACGCGCAGAGTAGGCATCATAACTTATTTTATCAGCATATCTACACATAAGGACGCTTGCTGGTAAGTTTCCTGTACACTAGTGCTCTGAAGGCAATCATATATAGTTTATTTACATTCATGAGTCCTGAGTAGTTAGTGCAGTTAAACTGTGATTTCGTTTGTTTAAGATTATTAATTGCAGTAAATTCATACAAGAATCTGTAACAAGGGAGAGCAAATGAATATGTAGGGAGCACTTACACATGATTTTCACTTGCTGCTGTGTTGCTTATGTTTAGGGAGATCTAGAACGTAATTCCACTTGTTTCGTTTAGTTAAAACGCGGCAGGGTTTCTTTTTTTATTTTTCTTTCCCACTGGGTCCTCTGCACCTAGATGTTAGTCTGTTCCAGAAGGCCTGCTGGTCACTGGTTAAATCGATACCATCTGAGGACAGAACCATTTTATTACTGGTCTTTTCACACCATCTGAGGATGGCAGCGCCAGTCTGTAATTCTATCATACCATCTGTAGATGACACCATTGATCAGCAGTCTCGTCGTACCATCTGAGGATAGCACCATCAGTCATTAGCCTCTTCATACCATTTGGGTGTCACATCATACCGTTTAGGGATGACACCATAGATCAGTCGTGTTATCTGAAAGGGGCACACCAATCAGTAGTAGCCTTGCCATGCCATCTGAAGAGGGCACACCAGTCAGTGGTCTTACCATTCCATATGGGGGTGATAACATCAGAGTTCTTGTCGCAGCATCTGAGGTTAGCACCATCAGTCAGTAATCTTGTCATACCATCTGTGGATAGCCCCACCAGTCTGTGTAGTCTTTCATATCACCCGAGGCTGGCATTACCTGGCAGTAATCTTTGTCATACCATTTGGGGATGGCACCAACAGTCAGTAGTCTTATCATTCCTTCTGGGGATAGCACTCCAGTTCGTAGTCTTGTCATATTATATGGGGGGACAGCACCATCAGTTAAGTCTTGTCATACCAGAATTTAAAGCGAGATAACTTAGGGAATGTCTTATTACTCATCAGTCTTTTATTTTTTCATGGGTAGACTTGTGGAAACCTAAAAGTCTGTTTCTGGTAAGGGCCATCTAGAAACAACAGTAGCCCAGAACAGAATATCTATGGTATCACCCACCTTTTTCACATTAGTAAAAGGAGGATTAGTGTCATTTTTTCCTGTCTACAGGCCCACTGCATTTCCAGCTTGCCCTAGGACAGAGTAGAAATGTATACAAAAGCATCGTTTTTATGGAAATATTAAGATATTTTTACTTTTGATTTTATATGTTAAAAGTTCTCTCTCTCTCTCTCTCTCTCTCTCTCTCTCTCTCTCTCTCTCTCTCTCTCTCTCTCTCTCTCTCTCTCTCATTTTTATATCCTACTTTCAGATTGGAAAATAACAATTCAACCCTGCAGTACATTAACATGGGCATAACTGTATCCTTCCCCTGTCATGGAAACTATTGTTATTAAAAATCATAGAATTTCTTCCCAATATACTGGAGGTGCTGTATAGGTGCTGCAATTATTTGTCTTGCACATTTGGGATGGCTCTTGCAAACAAAGTGGAATGAAACATTTTTTGCCTTATTAACTCCCTTACTGTCACTTCTCCTCAGCCATCCCTTTCCATCCCTCATCATAATTCATTCCTCTCCCCATTCTGTGTGTATTTTTTTGGCTACTACCCTTTAGCACTGTCTGCATGCATGCTCCAGCCCCAGGTACCTAGATCCATGGCATGCTACTGGCTGTTGCTTCCCATAGTTTGTGTGTGGAGATTAGCCACAGCTTTTCATGATGCTGTGGAATTCTTTTCCTTCTCTTGTCTTTCTCTCTTCTTATAATCTTTCCATCTTTAAAAGCCAGGTCAAGATACATGTGAGTTCAGAGTCCTTGATGCATATTTTCTTTTTCTTAAACTTTTCATTCCACCTTTTATCCAAGATAACTTTGAAAGAATTTACTTTTGCCCATGTCATGTTGGCCACTCCCAAAAATTTTAATGTTTTACCTGGTTACCCTACATAGATAGCTTGTTATATCATACTTCTTTGATTTTGGCATATAGAAGAAGTGATTACTGCAATTTGAAAACCTTTAAACAGTTCTGTAGATTTACATGCCCATTCTTTGCAGATGAGGTTCGCAGTGGAATTTACCGGCAGCTTTTCCATCCTGAGCAATTGATCACTGGCAAGGAAGATGCTGCCAACAACTATGCTCGAGGTCACTACACCATTGGCAAGGAAATCGTTGATGTCGTGCTTGACAGGCTGCGCAAACTGGTTGAACAGTGTGCTGGGCTTCAGGTCAGATATCAAACAGATAATATCATTACTAGTATTAATTTTTGGGAAAGAACTTAACAGATGTAAGTCTTGTCAACAAGTCATACTGCTGTTGATTGAGCTTAACACCATGTTCTGGGTTTTCAGTCCTTGTGCAATAAGGGCTTAGAGTGATGTACTGCTCCTTTCCCAGAAAGTATTTCAGATCCCAAGGTAAGGCCTTTCATATAAGAGTAATAAGAGAGGAACAAGCATCGAGAAGATTCTGTCAACAGGTAAAAAATTAAAGGAAAATAGGTTGAGGTTCTGTCATGGCTTGTGGGCTGATTATGGTCCACAGCCATCCATTGTTTTCTGTGATGCTAATGAGTGATGGCATTAAAAAAGCAAAATGAGCAAAACAGCCTACCCTACTAAAAAAAACTTTAGGTTGTAGTTTCTGTAGTTAAAAATCCTGGAAGCTTGAAAAAGTAACAGTTTAGTAAAAAAAAAAAAAAAAAAAAAAAAACTGTTGAAATGCAATGAAACCTAATCCAATTTAAACAATATTGCCTAATTGTTTGAAGATTAACATAACTTGCTTCCTGCAAATGAAATTGAAAAAAGTGTGATATTGCATAGGTAGACACTCTCCACCCTTGAATGTGCCTAAACAGTCCAAGATAAATCCCCCACAGTGAGCTTATTACACAGGAAATGCTTCTTTAATACTAAATGAGATCTATATCTGCCTGTATCCATCCTGTGTAGTACGCATTCAGCATACCCTAGACTTGAGGACAGTTGTGTACCCTGTGGGCCTTTTGAAGTACATTAGAATGGCTTGTAGACAATGACCAGCAAACAAGCATAGTAACAAGTGAATCATTGATGGGATGACCAAAGTGAGAGTGAAAGACAATCATTAATAAAACTAGGTTGAAAAAAGTGATGAATCAAATGTAACATGGTTGAGATCAACAAGAAGCATTATGATTGCTAGAAAGGATCCCTCCGATTTAGGAGTCTTTCCATGTGTGTATTTCCATCTATCAAAGTTTCTATGTCTCTGAGGTAACTTTGATTGCTTCATTACATACTGATACCTTACATAAAGTGTGGTTGGTTTGTTTAAGGAATAGCATATGTAAATATTTCAAATCCTGTTGTCCTGTTAGTATTTTCATTCTTTTTCAAGGTATTGATATATTAGCATATGGCAAGGATCTTGCTTAATTTCATGTTGATGTCCTCTGGTTGCTCTGTTTCTACTTATCTTAAAGAACTGTGCGCTGTCTGTGTCATCAGTCTGTTTTAAACGCTTGAATATTGTGATTATGTCACCATTTAGCCTTTTCCAGTAACTCGTCTCTTAATTCTGGTGCCATCTCTGTTGCCTTCTCTCTACCTTCCCTATTAGCTCTTTGTGCTCCACAGTTACAGTGACCAAACTTATGTTTGTGTCACTTCTGGCCATATAATAGTTAGAAATATTAAAAGTGTTTAAAGAAACACAAAAAAGTTGGAAAGTAGGAGCATAGAATTGCCGAAAGGTGTAAAACAGAAGTAAGAGAAATTAATATCAGGTCTAGAATTCTTTTTGTTGTACAGTACTGTGGAGCGTATTGAGAAGTTTTAGAATATGTGGTCTTGAATACTCCTTTGGAGTAAAGAGAATCCTTCTTTCTTGTGGTAGTGCTGTCATAAGTTAGTCTCATCACAATAACCAAAAGGAATTATTTCAGATTAAAGATACTGTGGTGAATTTTACTTCTTGAATATACAATACTGCAGTGAATATACAACAGATGAGATGTTACATGGTGATCATTTATAAAACATTAGTAATGGCACATGAAGTATATAATAAACGAATGTTTAAATATTTTTTTTTTACTTTTATTGGGTAGATATATTTTGTTTCATCATATAGAAGAAAGTAATGGAGTGTTATTCACATCAAGGTTTTATGCTTGGTTGTGCATCAGTCATCCTATATTTTCTCATTTCTTATCATTGCTACTTCTATGTCATGAAGTAAGCTGTTAAACTGACATTAATCTGAACTAAAATTTCAGGGTTTCCTGATTTTCCGCTCCTTTGGTGGCGGCACTGGATCTGGTTTTGCCTCCCTCTTGATGGAACGTTTGTCAGTTGAATATGGTAAAAAGAGCAAACTGGAAATTGCAGTCTACCCTGCCCCTCGGGTGAGTTTTTAACATAGCATAATAGTTTTACTGTCTGCTGCTACTGCTGAATTTTTAAAAACCTTGGTTTATAAATTGCTGCACCCAATTTACTTGGCAGTATTTCATGGTTCAGTCATGCTGAACTGAAATATTTGAGTAGTTTCAGGAACTGCACTACTGAAAAAAGACAAAGAAGCATAAAGGGACTACATTTTCATGTTATACTTTTCTAAACTAGATGGGAATGTTTATGAAATATGTGCTTGTAACAAATAGTCCGTATGCAAATTACAATGTGTAGTTTATTTCATATATGAAGTGAAAGCACTTTGGCAGTGATTTGTATGAGTGATGTAGTTCTAACAGGTGACTTGAATAAGATTTCCATTTTAAGGACCTATTAAGAGCAGAGAATAATTTTCTGTCTCATTATTTTTCAAGATTCTGATTTTTTGGTAAATTAAAAGTATGTAACATTTACCATTCACACAGTCTCACCACATCCATACTATGCTTCTTACTTCTTAAAGAATGGCTGTTATCATCTTATTAAGCCTCCTGGAACACAGTTTGGGGATAGAGTGGAAGGCTTATTGATCCATCCATCCATCCATCTGTGTGTGTTTTACTTTTTTTCCATGCTTGATTGCCGTTTCCTGCAATAGCAAGGTAGCATCAGGAACAGACAAAGAAAGACCACATATACTCTTATTCATTCTCTAGCTGTCAAGTGTAATGTACAGAAAGCACAGCTTCCTTTCCACAACCAGGCACCAAAGACTTTTCCATGATTTACCCTGGATGTTTCACATACCCTGGTTCAGTCCATTTGCAGCACATCAACCCTGGTATATCACCACATTCCAATTCACTTTATCCTATTCACGCCTTTCAGTCCTTTCATAGCATTGGGCCACATCTGTAGCCAGACTTGAAGTTTGGTGTGCTAAGCCTTATTTCCAGGTATTTGAAGAGCTAGCATAGGCCTGGGGCTAACACCTATGCTGCCCCTCACACCTTGAAGGGGAAAATCTAATAATGTTCTTTTCTGATTTTCTTAAGTACTTACAAAAAAGATCCTAAATTAGGACAGTAGTAACTTCATAAACAAGCAAAATGCACCATTGTAAATATAACACTGATAAAGTGAGGACAAGCATTTCTACTTTGCCGTTAGAATAGAATGAAGTTGGGGGAAAAAAAGAAAAAACAGGCGTGGACCTCTCGACTTAAATTCCTAACTGATGTGTGATCTTATCCATAGATGTCACTAGCTACCAAATAACATAGCTGGAAATAATTCATACATCTCAGTCTTCTGTAAGTTATCTTGGAAAGTTTAACTGCATCATCATGGCAGGAGGCCAGATTTAATCAGCAACTAATGTAAACAGAAACCATTTCTCTTGTATTTTCATTTGCTTATTATAATCAGTAAGTACTGCCTTAGTAATGTTTCCTTCAGCATGTACCTGTCATGTATTCAGTGTATCAAAAATAAGTGTTTCTCAGCCTTAGTGTCACTTGACATATTTAGTTCCTTGTGATATGACTATGCCTATCTTGTATTACATTTTTATTAACTTTTTTGACTATATCACTGAAAATTGTGGACATATCATCAATTCCACCTGTTTTCCATTTATATCAAGTGATATGCATCCATGATATCGCTCAGGCTGCTCTCTCTATCTCTGTCTCAAGTAGCTATGTTAATGTGTTCCTCTGCATGCACAAAGATACAATATATTTTCAAATAGATGTTAGGTTTGTGGTTTACTTCATTAATCAATTCGGTGGGTAAATGTCAGAAGTAAGTTTAATTGGACATATATAAATGTTAGAGACTGGGTGTGATTAAGCAGGGGAATGTTATTTTGATGATATTCATCTGATCGTTATTTGTTTGTCAGCCTGTTTCCTTGTTTGTTTATCCATTATATTTTTGTCTGCTTTTGTGTGTCTATGTACAGCACTTGTTTATTTTTACCTATTAGTGCAATGCGGGAGAGAATTTTACATTCATGGAAACCCATCTTTTTGATTATGCCATCATAGATTACTGAGAGAAAGTTGTATGATTCAGAATACCAAAGATTTCATGAAATTGGTGTTTGATTATTCCATGTTTTGAGAGAGGGTACTGAATTAAAAAAGAATGGAAATCTTGTAATTCAGGAATGCCTCAGATTTTCAAATAGGCACCTGTATATACATTTTTCAAGATTACAAATGTAGTTATTTACTGTAGTTAAAGAAATTCTTCCCAAATTCCATATTCAAAATGTTCATTGTAGTCTGCAGAAGCAATACGTGATCACAGTTCACAGAATCTGAAAGGCTGGGAACGGTATGTGGTCCAGTTAAGGTTGAAAGCAATAGACAGTATTGTTATCTTGGTGCAGTGAGTTTGATGCCTCAGAAGGGGCAGGAGGTAGGACTTGCATTTCATCCATTGTAGGGGCATGTTTGGTTGTACTTAGATCAAGGAAACCCATTTCAGGCACAGGAACACCAGGGGAGGAGCTAGGTGAAGGGGTTAAACCTGCCATACCTAAGCATGTACAAAGTTTTGATGCCTTCTTAAACAATTCATACAGGGCCACTTCATGCAGTTTATTAACTCGTAATAAATCATATGTGCTCAGATTCTGTGAATATGGAAATCATTTCATAGAGCATCATTACCTTAGTAATTGCTAAAGTATGGAAGTTGCCAAAGTTTGAAATACCAGAATGGAGATATTTAAGTGTACTTGATAATTTTCCAAAATTAGTTCTATTTTTTATATCTACCATGATTATCCCTTTTTTCAATGCTCAGCCTGGGCTTGAAGGTAGAGGCACAGCGAGTATTAATGAGGTTGATGCCTCTGACTGGTTGATAGTTTGATGTTTAATCATTTTCACAATGCTCAATCCATGTCCAGAGCTATATTTATTTATTATACTTAATCACCATCTCCCGCATTAGCGAGGTAGCACAAGGAAACAGACAAAAAAAAAATGGCCCCACCCACCCACATACACATGTACATACATAAACACCCACACACGCACATATACATACCTATACATTTCAACGTATTCATACATATACATACATAGACACATACACATGTACACATGTACATAATCATAATTGCTGCCTTCATTCATTCCCATCACCACCCCACCACACATGAAATAGCATCCCCCTGTATCTTCAGGCCCCAATCGCTCAAAATCTTTTTCACTCCATCCTTCCACCTCCAGTTTGGTCTCCCACTTCTCCTCGTTCCCTCCATCTCTGACACATATATATTCTTTGTCAATCTTCCCTCACTTATTCTCTCCATGCGATCAATCATTTTAACACACCCTCCTCTGCTCTCTCAACCACACTTTTTGTTTCCACACATCTCTTACCCTTTCATTACGTACTCGATCAAACCTACACACACCACATATTGCCCTAAGACATTTCATTTCCAACACATCCACCCTCCTCTGCACAACCATATCTATATCCCATGCCTCGCAAGTATATAACATTGTTAGGACCCCTATTCCTTCAAACACACCCATTTTTGCTCTCTGAGATTACGTTCTCGCCTTCCACACATTCTTCAACACTCCCAGAACCTTCGCCTCCTCCCCCAACCTGTGACTTACTTGTGCTTCCATGGTTCAATCTGCAGCTAAATCCACTCACAGATATCTAAGACACTTCACTTCCTCCAGTTTTTCTCCATTCAAACTTACTTTCCAGTTGACTTGTCCCTTAGTCCTGTTGAACCTAATAACCTTGTTCTTATTCACGTTTACTCTTAGCTTTCTTCTTTCACACACTTTACCAAACTCCATCACCAGCTTCTGCAGTTTCTCACCCGAATGAGCCACCAGCACTGTATCACAGCAAACAACAACTGACTCACTTCCCAAGCCCTCTCATCCACTACAGACTGCATACTTAAGTGCCCCTCTCTCCAAAACTCTTGCATTCACCTCCCTAACAACCCAATCCATAAACAAATTAAACAACCATGGAGACATCACGCACCCTTGCCACAAACCGACATTCACTGGGAACCAATCACTTTCCTCTCTTCCTACTCATACACATGCCTTACATCCTTGGTAAAAACTTTTCACTGCTTCTAGCAACTTACCTCCCACATTGCTATGAATTATATAATAAGGTTCACATGATAACTTTGCAAATACATGTCCAGTTTTGATCATGATTAAGATGACTTTTTTCAGTATTGTTCTAATGTTAAAAAGTATAATTCTGTGTGAATTGATTCACCAGGTTGCAAACCAGATAGTGTACACAAAATCTATGTGATTTCTGTTGATAGAGAATAACTCATGAAAATAAGGAAATTGAAATTTCAGAGAAATTTGAGATGGACATTGTTAGAATGAAATTTGATGGAAAGGGCCCAGAATCGAAGGAAAATTGGAGCAAAAATGTCTAGAAGTTCCATAAATGTTTTTTTTTTTTTTTTTTTTTTTTTTTTTTTTTTTATACTTTGTCGCTGTCTCCCGCGTTTGCGAGGTAGCGCAAGGAAACAGACGAAAGAAATGGCCCAACCCCCCCCATACACATGTATATACATACGTCCACACACACAAATATACATACCTACACAGCTTTCCATGGTTTACCCCAGACGCTTCACATGCCTTGCTTCAATCCACTGACAGCACGTCAACCCCGGTATACCACATCGCTCCAATTCACTCTATTCCTTGCCCTCCTTTCACCCTCCTGCATGTTCAGGCCCCGATCACACAAAATCTTTTTCACTCCATCTTTCCACCTCCAATTTGGTCTCCCTCTTCTCCTTGTTCCCTCCACCTCCGACACATATATCCTCTTGGTCAATCTTTCCTCACTCATCCTCTCCATGTGCCCAAACCACTTCAAAACACCCTCTTCTGCTCTCTCAACCACGCTCTTTTTATTTCCACACATCTCTCTTACCCTTACGTTACTCACTCGATCAAACCACCTCACACCACACATTGTCCTCAAACATCTCATTTCCAGCACATCCATCCTCCTGCGCACAACTCTATCCATAGCCCACGCCTCGCAACCATACAACATTGTTGGAACCACTATTCCTTCAAACATACCCATTTTTGCTTTCCGAGATAATGTTCTCGACTTCCACACATTTTTCAAGGCCCCCAGGATTTTCGCCCCCTCCCCCACCCTATGATCCACTTCCGCTTCCATGGTTCCATCCGCTGCCAGATCCACTCCCAGATATCTAAAACACTTCACTTCCTCCAGTTTTTCTCCATTCAAACTCACCTCCCAATTGACTTGACCCTCAACCCTACTGTACCTAATAACCTTGCTCTTATTCACATTTACCCTTAACTTTCTTCTTCCACACACTTTTCCAAACTCAGTCACCAGCTTCTGCAGTTTCTCACATGAATCAGCCACCAGCGCTGTATCATCAGCGAACAACAACTGACTCACTTCCCAAGCTCTCTCATCCCCAACAGACTTCATACTTGCCCCTCTTTCCAAAACTCTTGCATTTACCTCCCTAACAACCCCATCCATAAACAACCATAAATGTAAATGAGTTATTTTTCAAGATCCCTTAACAGGGTTTTCCTTATTTACATGAACTTTATGAGTTATGGACAGCCCTTTGCAAAGTACAAAAAAACATTTTTTTCAAAAGATGAAATGCTTACATGTCACTGGAAAGGGTATGGGTTGGAGAAGATTTACAAAGTTATGTACTTTATATATATACAAGACATATTGGTATAGTATTAAGAGAGATAAAGTATATGTTGAATGGACTGAAAGTGATGATGTGTTCATTAGGGTAGCATATCCTGTAAATGTTAGAGAATTATGTGGTAACTCCAGCAGTCAGAAATAATTTGATAGAATTAATGTTTATGCTTGTTGCTGCTTAGTCTGTGATATTCATTTTAATGGAAAACATCTAACTGTATTTTCTTTTTCATTTTTCAGTGTGCAACTTCAGTTGTTGAGCCATACAATTCCATTCTGACCACTCACACCACCCTTGAACATTCTGACTGCTGTTTCATGGTTGATAATGAAGCTATATTTGACATTTGCCAGAAGAACTTAGATATTGGACATCCATCGTACTCAAATCTCAATCGCCTGATTGGTCAAGTAGTGTCTTCAGTTACAGCATCATTGAGATTCGAGGGTGCATTAAATGTAGACTTGGCTGAATTCCAAACCAATTTGGTCCCATATCCAAGGATTCACTTTCCCCTGACAACATATGCTCCCATTATTTCTGCTGAGAAGGCATACCATGAACAGCTCTCTGTTCCAGAAATTACCGCTGAATGCTTTGACCCAGTCAATCAGATGGTTAAGTGTGATCCTCGACATGGGAAGTACATGGCATGTTGCCTTTTATACAGAGGTGATGTTGTGCCAAAAGATGTGACTTCTACTATTTCTTCCATAAAAACAAAGCGCACCATTCAGTTTGTTGATTGGTGTCCTACAGGTTTCAAGGTTGGTATCAACTATCAGCCACCTACTTCTGTGCCCGGGGGAGACCTGGCTAAGGTGTCACGTGCCGTGTGCATGTTGTCCAATACTACTGCCATTGCTGAGGCTTGGGCTCGCCTTGACCACAAGTTTGACTTGATGTATGTCAAGCGTGCCTTTGTCCACTGGTTTGTAGGTGAAGGTATGGAAGAGGGTGAGTTTACAGAAGCACGTGAAGATCTGGCAGCCCTTGAAAAGGATTATGAAGAAGTTGGCTTGGACTCTGCTGAAATTGAAAGTGCTGAAGAAAATGATGAATACTAGATGGAATTAAATGTTTAAGAAACTAATAAATTGTTAGGTTTTTGCACTGATATTTATTTGTATTTTAAGTAGTACAGCTTGTATTTTTTGTTCATTCCTGATAAAAGTTCATGGGTATTGTCGTTTCATCAGGTTCAGACTGAGAAATGAGTATACCATGAATTTATGAATTTGATTGTAATTTTGATATTTTTCAGTTTTTTCCTTCTTGATTAGGTTAAAGGCATTTGTGTATTGTCATTGATCTTTAAATTTACACACTTTAGAAAATTGCACAGAAATATCAGTTTATTAGATTAGTATACTCAAATACTTTCTATATGAATACCATACTTGATTGACAAAGCTCATTAAACAAATTTGTGGGGAATTGTACCGGTGTTTGATGTAGGATGTCCTGCAGTTCCTTAGCTGAGGAATTGTGTGATTAAGGACATGACCAGAAATTTTTGGTTGATATCAGGGTGATGAAATCCTTACTGATTATATGTAGAATTTATAAAAGGTTCATAATTCAAGAAATTTTTGTACAAATTTACAGAAATAAACTGACACTAAGGTAACTACTTTTAGAGTTTCAGCAACTTATTGAATTCAGTAAGGATACATCTCTTCTCTTCTCCCAGAGTTAGTTCTTTGCATTTTTATACTTCACAATATCCCTCAGAGATTTGAGGATATTCATTTCCACATCTTTTATGTTTCTTATTTGTTAATTTCACATTACTCCACAATGCCTATCTTCCTTTATGTATATGTGCTGAAGCAAGTGTCACTCCTTTGGCACAAACTGAATTTCCTTCATTGCAAACTTCCAAGGGCAAAGAGAACATGCAAAGTTCCCCAGCTAATGTTTAGATTATAGCTGGGTCTCTTACTCTTGAATATATGAATATGACATAACTGATATTATTATTAGGAAGTAGTTATGAGGTAGCCAACGACCATGGAAATATGTTAACAGTCCTACCCACCTGTTTAGTGAAGTGAGCCAACATCTGTCAGATTACACTCTCCTGACTCAGGTAGCTATCATTTCTTTCTGCCTCTCCTACATGTGGACTACCCTCCCCCTTTCTTTTTTTAATACTAAATTAGGACAGCAACAAGCTCATTAACGAAGCAAAATCCATGTCTTGTGTTATGTAACATTGACAGCTTAAATAGGGTTTTCGTTTTACTTTTAGAACATGATGAAGTGGGATTGATAAGGGAGAAGGCCCAGGCTTGGGTTCCCAAAAGATTATTAGGCCCCCAGGGCAGCAGATTCCTCAGTTTCACACTCTAAACCTCCCTCTTCGGACTTGTCCCCAGGAATATCATTTCCAACACCACCATCTCTACTTTTGCAGATTAAGAAATGAGACAGTATTTGGCCTTAACACGGAATGCAGAACACTTCCCAGCTTTCCCCACAACATCCCCCATTGCCACACAGGAGAAACCACCTGCGCCACCTAGGACATCACTGACCCAGTCAGACCACAAAATGTGCTGTTCCATTCTGGTCACCGAACCATATTGACTGAAGAATAAAATAAACTGAAACAAACACAAAAAAGAGCAGCAAACCTAATTCTGGTCCTCAGGAAGGAATACTAGATTTATCATATTTTTCCCTAATTGCAGACCACAATTATTTTGAACATAATTCCTTCATATTGAATAGAGGTATCAGAAATAAAAAAAAATGAAGAAACGTGAAATGAGCTACACTGACCAGAATTAATGGTATGAATTAAAAGAAGTGATGATACAAACTAGCCAAAAATGCTTTGGTCCCAGTGCCCTAAATTCCTTAATAGCCATTGTTGCCCCTGTGCTATCAAGTTACTGTTTCATATCTAGACTAGGAATTCAGGATAGAGTTACTGTCCTCAACATATAACCTCTTCATACACCTTCAGATCCTCTGTTATAATGTTATCTCAACTACTGTCATCTAGCTGATAACCTCGTTATAGAACCATAAGATTTCTCGTTTTCTGGCTTTCGCTTGTACTGTCCTCTAGCAGATAGCCTTTTCATTCACCATCAGTTCTTATCGGGTTTTCCCATGTACTGCCCTTTCACACCCCGCTATAGACCTTCACACCTGTTGTTATCTGGCTTTCCATTTATTAACATGTGCTGTCATCTCATTTACTAAAGTCAAGCGGATGATTTCGTCATAGACCTTTAGCATGAATCTCTATGCATGAAAGAACCCAAGCATCTGTCCTAGAATTCCAATACACGTGGACAAATGTGACGAAGTTACGGTAGGAGTAGCAATGAATGAAGTTAAGATGTTTGAAGCAACCGTACACGCATGGAGTTCAGATTAATTAAAGAATTACTTGATTATACCTATGTAAGATTTTGGAGGTACTATGACAAGAATGAACACTGCTGGCATACTTTTGTTTTGCCATGAACATGATAACCAGATGATTGGGTTTACATGCGACAGTTATATATATCCTGACACTTGAAGAAAATCAAGATAGGAAAAAGTTATTGAATTAAGCCCTAGAATCTTTTACCCTCCATTCCTTTTATTTTTTTCTCTTCCTCGCCATACTTCTTAAACCCTCAAACAATCCTCCCAAGAATATACAATTCCTAGAAACCCGTCCTTCTAATAAAAAAAAATCAATATCTAAAATTTCATACATAGTCACTTTGACAGTGATTGAGTAAAAAAAAATATTAAAAACTACATTTTCTTTCATATGCAATGACGGTAAATCGACACAGTGAAAGCAGGCAGCTGCACTCTGACCTACAGGTCCTGACCTAATCTCACATTCCACTGGCATTTCTTGGTTCCATGATCCATCACAATCTCTACCGGATATAACGGTGTCCGCTCTCCCTCTTGACTTTACAACATTTCTGGTCAGTACTGCCAATATTCTTAATTTGTCTATTTCCCAGATTTTCTTAACTCATTCTGTGGAAGTGTAAACTAGTATGGTTACATTTACCTTACAGGCGTTCTGGCTCGCTTAATACTTGCCTCCCTCAGCGTACTGTTGTTTAATGCCCAAAATCCATTTATCCTTGTTTTATGAAGAATTCATTTCCCTACGTGTCTTACTGTATTTCCATATCATTTGCATAAACTAACCATCGAAAGGTTATGAATAAGCTAACCAGGCAACACCCTGATACCAACCGAAGTATATAATTCTTGGATCACCGTCACTGTTCATCAATGTTACTCCATTGATCTCTTGGTGTACCTCAACATAGGCCAAAGTTAATGTGGCATTGGTCAACATATTTGATGTAATTCTGATTTCATTAATGTGTCACTTGATTCGTCCCCAACGCTTATCTGAGTTAGATTTACAGCAGGTCGAGGTGCAAACCTAACATAATCCACCTAAATTTAGCAATCTAACGATGGTGGAAGGGTTGAATCTACTGATCATCCATTTTTTTTCCGGAGGGTTCATGGAAATCTGATATAACCTTCTTCCTGATTGCAAAGATGTTAAAGAATCGTCCGTAATTCTCTCCAAAATCTCAAACCAGTCATCGTTGGGTTATAACGTGAACTTTCACCAGTCAGGCTACATGGATTATCGTACTAAAGCTCTGAACCTTGTATTCACCTTCGTTTAAATTCTAACTTTGAGGAGAAATCAGTAGTTGAATAGATCCATTTTACAACACAGGTAGTGCGTGTACTGAACCATTTCCTGTTTCTCGTTATACAACTAGTTATACAACGCGTGAGCACTGCCTCTGACCCGCTTTATAAGATGAATGCTATAGCATACACCCACACAAATAGTATGGCATCTCAAATCCTCTCTGTTTAGTGTCTATTGTATTCGAGCAACACCGTGACCTTTCACTCATCAAATTTGCTGTTACTTGTTTTTTGCTTTGAGAGCTAAAGCGACCGGCAACTTTATTAATTGATCTCGTTAAAACAGCTAAGTCTGATAACATTTGATAAGAGACTGACACCTTACAGTGGCTACTGGCGTGGTGACACCACCTGACTGCCTGTGGCCAGCCGCCCACGTAATCCAATTATTCACTCACCATGAACCATGTCCGTCAGACTCCGTCTACGTCCTGCCTGGTTATACTGACTAGTATGAACAGACATCATGTACACTTGTGAACTACCTAAAATATTAATAGTTCATATAACTTAACCTACAATGAGGACCTAACAATGCACATACTTGCTGATAATTGGGAAAATCCAAGTTTTCTAAGATAGCATACAATGTTTTTCTTCATCCTTGGAGAAAAATACAGCATTCCACCCAACCGGCGTTGCTGGTGCTGCACCCATCGCCCACTCCCTCCCCCCAGCCCACCTCTAGTCTCTCCTCACATCGCTCACATCTTCCTCAACAACATCCAGCCAGGGTAAGGAAGCCTTAACCCACACGTCTTTTGCTTTCACATGAAAGACGTAGTGGTGTTTCCATCAATAATTATTAGATGTGGACAGCATAAGCCTACTTATGTGGACGTTGTAATGTTAGAGATATGGGTCTCCTGTCTAACTCCAGTCCCTTTATACACAAACAGTTAAGCCAACACACACACACACAAAAGAGATGCACCGGCGAACATGGTGGATGCCGGACCAACGTCCCTCCCGTCCGTCAGCAACTTCCGGCACACTGGACTCGGCGATACTCTCGCTGCTGCTTATCTTACTCTCCTGGTCCGTGCATGACGCTCGGCTATATTTAGACATGACATCAAGCAGTTCCAGGAGGGCTCGTCGTTCTGGGGAAAGTTGGAGGGGGGTTGAGTTCGAATTGTCATTACCAGTCCATGAAAACCTGGGAGTGGAATGGCATTTCCGAAGCACCAGACATATGAAAACTTGCCACCGAGGAGCAGATAGGTGTAAGTTCTGAGGTATAAGAGGAGGAATGTTGTTCTGTCCATATGACTTGCGTATCTCCAAAGGAAATTGTAAGAAAGAGCATTATATTAAATGTGCATTGGGGTTGAGGGAATGTTACGAGTCATCCAAGATGATATTAAAGGAGAAAAAAGAAATATTGGCTTTATCATTAGAAAAGGCAGTATGACTAATGCCCAGAAAGACTTACAAGTGGAGGCAGAAAAGTTGCTACACGGCCTATGTATAAAAGAACTATTTGCTTCTGGAAGAACATACAATATTTTGGTCAAAATTGAAACGAGAAGGCAAGAGATTCCTTTCAGTTCCAATATGCTAGGTTACTTGTTCACATGGCCTTAGAACAAGCGTGTCTGTGCCATGTGAAGAAATAGGTTTATTGGAATAGGAAATATACCCCCATTTCCGCAACAATAACACATCTAATGGGAATGGAGTTACTTGTAACAATTTTGCGTCTTTTTAACTTTGAATCTTGCGCATTGACTTCGTTAGAAATACTTGGAATGTTACGCGACGACTTTAGGATGCCATCCATAGTTTAAAGGACAACACCCCAAACTCATCACGGTGTGTTGTACAAGATGGTACTTGCTGGATCCTCAGAATTTAGTCTTTGTAAACTGACCTTTACCCTAGCACCTCTGTGTGAGAACTGCAGACAATCTATTTTTGTATTTATCATCTGCCATGAATTCAGCGATCAAGATAGAGAGATTGTAGTTGTGACTAAGGAGTTTATCACCTCTGCCCATATCTGCTGCCAAATAAGCGCCACTCAGTCTTTTATATATCTGTGATAAAGTAAAATCCCTCTTTTATATTGAATTAACTGAGAAGAGGCTCTTGGGCTTTCTGGTGTCCTGCAACAAGTAAAAAGGATAGATTTTCAAAGATTTGTCATGATACGTGCTACAAATATAAATACAAATTTCCCATCACTTGACACTTCTGTATTACATGCAAAAGTATCACTATGTACTGATCATTATGGAAATGTATGCAATTACGTTGACCAGAAAATTATCAATTCGTCATACCTGCTGGATAGATATCTATGGTGTATGGTTTTATCACCCATTGTCCCTGAGTTATCATGCTCACAAAAATGTGCCCACAGACTCAGCGATGACGGTTCTCCCATGTTTTTTTCTAATAGCGTCTCATATAATTCAACTCGAAGGTCTCTCTCTCTCTCTCTCTCTCTCTCTCTCTCTCTCTCTCTCTCTCTCTCTCTCTCTCTCTCTCTCTCTCTACGGCTATATTATACGTGCAATAATGTGGTACATCATGTCATTTGCGTCTGACAGTGTCTGTGGACTCATTCTCGTTAGTACAATGATTTACGAATTCATAACAGAGAAACTTTCTACTTCCACTATAGGTAAACCCTGACCAAGGTGTTAAGTTTCTGAGGGGCGTTACATGCATACCTTCGCAGATGAATCAGGGAAAATGATTTTTTAGTAATGTACCGTAGGAGTGCTGGATGCTGGGAGTTTTAAATTTCTTATTTTGTGTATTAAACAAAGACAAATACCATGTCCATTTTTTTTTTTCATAGATATTCCTTCTGTGGCGGTGCGTCAGTATGCAGCAAGCGCCTCTCTTTTCTGAGCATTGAGAAGGATTTACCCAATCTAAAACATAAGCTGCTACATCAAATATGATTCACTCGGGATTAATGAAGACTTCAAATTTCTATTCGTCAGCATAATTTGGTTGTAAACTTTGGTATTCCAAAAGATATGTATTTATCATGTTATAACCTAATTCACAAAATAGTCAAGTTTAGGGAGTTGTGGCGAAGTAGTTATACTAAGCACCATTCAGCTGTCTATGTCCAGTTTCTGGAAGCTTTGCATCAGCACATTTTCTTACTATCACCTAAACAAACTACGTACACGACTTAACCTAAAGCAACCCTGGCTCATGTGGAACGAAACTATCTGAAACGAGACTGCAATAATATGAAACCTCCAGCGTTGTTCTATTCCTCTTCGCGCAGATGAGAGCATCAGTGTGTTGCCATATTACGCGTTACTATATTTTGTCGAAAAGAAAAAATTATACATATATATATATATATATATATATATATATATATATATATATATATATATATATATATATATATATATATATATCCAATAGAGTAAATTGTTGATTCAGAACGGAAAGATGTGAAGTATGTTACTGCAGAGCCATTTCTGGACAGATATTGATCATTCCTTACTATATTCAAATGCCACATACACACTATGTATTTGGTGTTGGAATACTCCAATGGTCTTGAAAGCGTAGAAATATATTCGGCTGGTGGATGTGGCTTAACGTTGACTCTGTCTTAAGCCCGTAACAAACCAACTAACCAACTTTACTCTTCAAATTCTGACTCCTAGAACATTATAACGATGCTTCTCTTTCATACTGACAGTGATTGCTATTTCGTTATTGTAATGTTAACTGTAGACATCTTTAGGTTCAATCAAATGAATAAAGTCAAATTGGATATAATCCCGCCCAAATATGCGCAGAACCAAGATTTGAAATGCTGCGCACATCATGTGACCAGAGGCTATATATATGAGAGGAACGCCCGCGCACGTCATCCAATTGCGGGAACACCCAAAACTGATCCTGTGAGAGGGACTCCTTCAAGTTTACTGTCTTTAAAAACCTTCAAAATGGTAAGTGCCTGATGTTTAAACACTTTGCCCATAACCAGTTGGTCATTGTACATGTTTTTGCGTTAAAATTTCTACACGATGATAGAACGGTAGGAATTTTGAATTCGAATCATGCCGGACGCGTTTGTCTTTCTCGGTTGTTTCCAGTATGTTACACATCTGTATGTGATATGTGAATTATGTATGTGATTGCTGTCTCATTCTGCGACGTAGTAAATGTGGTGGGTGATTCATATGGGTGGGGCTGGTTTCCGTGCCACCCAGCATGGCCTCCCACGCCGTCATCCCGCCTGTCATGGTGGCCTCGCCGGCGCCCCTTGACGGGCTTCATTTCCGTTACGGGAACCAGAACCTGTAATGAGAATTTAAGAAATGCTTTAATGGGTAGTTTTTTTTAAATTCCAATTTAGTGTAACCTTTAAAGCCACATTCAAATTAACCAAGAAATTTCATATTGCACGAAATGGCTTCCAGCCTCATAACGGACGGCGACGATATGCTTGGTGGAGTGCTGACGTGCCTGATTATCTCAGGCAGTCACCTTGACGAGTGGCCTTGACAGTTTTTCACTGAATGAAAATCAGTATTTACCTCATTTTGTGTTTACACAAAGGACGAGGAATATATATATATATATATATATATATATATATATATTTTTTTTTTTTTTTTTTTTTTTTTTTTATACTTTGTCGCTGTCTCCCGCGTTTGCGAGGTAGCGCAAGGAAACAGACGAAAGAAATGCCCCCCCCCCCCATACACATGTACATACACACGTCCACACACGCAAATATACATACCTACACAGCTTTCCATGGTTTACTTCAGACGCTTCACATGCCTTGCTTCAATCCACTGACAGCACGTCAACCCCTGTATACCACATGACTCCAATTCACTCTATTTCTTGCCCTCCTTTCACCCTCCTGCATGTTCAGGCCCCGATCACACAAAATCTTTTTCATTTTTTTTTTTTTTTTTTTTTTTTTTTTTTTTTTAAAAAAAAAAAAAAATGTGTTTAAAACACCTCTTGCCCATAACCAGTTGGTTTATTGTACATGTTTTTGCGTTAATTATTCTATCAACGACTAACAACGGTTAGAATTTTATTCGAATCATGCCGACGCGATTTGTCTTCCTAGCTGCTTTCCAGTATTACACATCTGTATGGAATATTCTGAATTACTATGTGTTGCTTTCCATTTCTGCGACGTAGTAAATGTGTGGTGTTCATAGGTCGGGCATGGTTTCCGCCTGCCCACCCATGCATGGCCTCCCACTGCCGTTCATCCCGCTGTCATGGTCGGCCTCGCCGTGACCCCTTGACGGCTTCATTTCCGTTACGGAACTCAAACCTTCAATGATGAATTTACTAATAATGCTTTAATGGTATTTTTTTTAAATTTCCAAATTTAGTGTAACCATATATATATATATATATATATATATATATATATATATATATATATAATACGTAAGATTGGATGAGGATTGGTGTAATGCATGTTGTACCATGAGGAAGAAAGATCTAATCATAGGTATTTTACGTGTATCTGTTGAGGTTTGGCTCGGGTATTTGAACCGAGAAATTGCTATGAGAAACTATGTATGTATATTGTATGGAATAAGGTTTCATGAGAGCGTAAGCATTATGGATGTAATGAATATAGGATGTTTAAGCGATTTTGATGTAAGGCGTGGTTGCGAGTAGGTAGAGGGGGCGAATTGCACCAGGTGAAGGTGGGTTTGTGGCAGGGAAATGGTGGATGGGTTTGTAAGAAAGGTAAATGCTAGGGTCGTGAAGAGAAGCAGGAATGTTATGTTTGATGGAGGCCAAGGTTGTCCTTCGTTTGCTGATGACATTTAGCAGATTGTAGGGACATTATATATATAGATAGGTTAGTAATGTTTGTGGGAAAGGAAAGTTGAGAGTAAATGTGAATAAGGTTATTAGGTTGAGCCGTGCAGAAACGGGTTAGTAGGGTGCTAGATTGAGTGGGGAAAGCTTGGAGGAAGTGGTTGGTGGTCCTAGAGACTGGTGTGGAATGGAACCCTGTAAGTAGTTGTCATAGTATGTATGAAGGGGAGATTGTTTGGGAGCTTTTGAGTTAATATCTGGAAAGGATTGCTTTGGGAACATTGAGTAAAATGTCGAAAGGGAACTGCTAAGGAGGGCAGAAATAGTTGATGGAAGGTGCAAGTTTTTTGACTTTATACGAGACGTTTATTAATATACAGAGGATGACGTTTTGAAAAATTTGAGCACAATGTGGCTTGAGGTTGGATAGAGTAACGATAAAGCAAGAGCGGTTTGCCAAGAAGAGTATGGATTGGATAGCAGAGCTGGTGTGCTTTTATATATTTTTTTTATTATTATTATTATACTTTGTCGCTGTCTCCCGCGTTTGCGAGGTAGCGCAAGGAAACAGACGAAAGAAATGGCCCCCCCCCCCATACACATGTATATACATACGTCCACACACGCAAATATACATACCTACACAGCTTTCCATGGTTTACCCCAGACGCTTCACATGCCTTGCTTCAATCCACTGACAGCACGTCAACCCCGGTATACCACATCGCTCCAATTCACTCTATTCCTTGCCCTCCTTTCACCCTCCTGCATGTTCAGGCCCCGATCACACAAAATCTTTTTCACTCCATCTTTCCACCTCCAATTTGGTCTCCCTCTTCTCCTCGTTCCCTCCACCTCCGACACATATATCCTCTTGGTCAATCTTTCCTCACTCATTCTCTCCATGTGCCCAAACCATTTCAAAACACCCTCTTCTGCTCTTTCAACCACGCTCTTTTTATTTCCACACATCTCTCTTACCCTTACGTTACTTACTCGATCAAACCACCTCACACCACACATTGTCCTCAAACATCTTATTTCCAGCACATCCATCCTCCTGCGCACAACTCTATCCATAGCCCACGCCTCGCAACCATACAACATTGTTGGAACCACTATTCCTTCAAACATATATATATATATATATATATATATATATATATATATATATATAGTGAGTAGAGGTTGTTTGAAGTGGAGGAAAGATGGTGTGAGATTGGAGATAAGGGTATAAAATTGAATGGAGGTTGAAGGATGAATAGAATTGAGTGCTTGGGGCCAGAACATGCAGGAGGGTGTAAGGTGTATATGGCTTGATCACTAAGTAAAGGGATAAAGCAAATGTGGGTCAGTAGGGACTAATAAAAAGCTGGGGCAAACCACTTAAATGTTTGTAGGACCTGATTATGGACAGGAGGCTCTGATGTTAGTGCATTATACATTACGTCTAGAGAATGAATGCTTGGGAATCAGGATTTTCTGTTCTTGGAATTACTTCATTTGTTTAGTAATTGTCATATTTGAAATATTTGCAGAATTGTAGGGATTGGAAATCTTTTTTTTCTTTCTGCCACCTAGTTGATACATATTGATTATAAGCTTTTGTGAAGTTTTTCATTATTGATAACTCTTCCTTATTCTTTATACACTGGCATCCAATAAACCAGAATCTGCCTTTAACTTGAGTTTTTTCACAATACTAATTCATATTTACTTTTTCACCACTCTCAGGGACATTGCTTATTTCTGTTCATCTTGCAAGCTAATAATGCAAAGGGAAACTGATGTGAAAGCAAAATATGCAATAACCTCATTGTTGGTGTCAGATGGGTTGCTGCTGGTCTGTTCCTGTGTGGGATGTTTGGAGAGTCCTTTTCTATATGGACTATCTCAAGATTGGCAGAGATGGTTTTTGAAGTCTTTTGAATGGTGGTTTTGCTCCTTTTTTTCCATGTGTTGAAAATGTTAACCATTATTGTTTGTAATGGCAAATGGGTGTTTTTGTAATTTGAATAGAATAGTTTCATTCTTCAGTCATCTGTTGAATAGAAGGAAAAATATAGCTCATAGTCTGCTTTGAAATGAATTTTTTTTTACAAATATATTGAACTTAAGCACTTGTAAATTTTGTCATGTAAATAAGCAGTCATTTAGATGTTTAAATCGACGTTTGATATATTTGCAGTATAGGGAGGAAGTATTGACACTTCAGTACCTGCATTTTTTTCTTTAAAGTAACTTTAAGCTACTATTAGATTTTCAGGAAAATTTATTAGCTGGATGAATTAGATATTTCAAGTTTGAGATTGATCACGGCAACAAGATGTGTTCCTTGAATTCAGAATTTTCATTTCCACAGCGTGAGTGCATCTCCATCCATGTGGGCCAGGCTGGTGTGCAGATGGGCAATGCCTGTTGGGAGCTTTACTGTTTGGAGCATGGCATCCAGCCTGATGGTCAGATGCCTTCTGACAAAACTATTGGCGTCGGTGATGATTCCTTCAACACATTCTTCAGCGAGACTGGATCGGGAAAGCATGTCCCAAGGGCTGTATTTGTTGACCTTGAACCTTCTGTTGTTGGTAAGTATTGGATGTATTTAACACTGTAAGTGAAGACTAGGTTGGGAAAGTAACTCCATTGTGGGAATAACTGGAATTTGAATGGACAAAGTGATACAATAGCCTCAAATATTATCCTAGGGCATGATGATTTAGATCTTGGCTTGCCACATTTAAATGTATTGATTTTTTTTTTATACATGTTAGTGCTAACACTTTTTATGCATGTTTCTACAGTGCCATGGATCTTTCTTTGTCATTTTCCAGAACGTGCTATAATATTGCTTTGATTACAGTAGCACTTTGGTGGAAGTGCTTATTCTGAAGCGTACAGATCTTTCAAAGGAAAGTTAGGTTATCCATTGGCAGGAAATAACTAAGATTCTCCACTGGTTTTGTAGCTTTGTGTAAACATTCTTGGATCAGCTGCTTGTTTGAGAAGTCTGTTGTGTATGGTTAAGTTGGACTATTTTCCCTTCAGATTTTATATTATTTTTGTGATTAAAGTGTGTGAAATTGCTGAATGTGAAGGTTGATTTATGAATTACAGGCAGTTTATTATGAAACCATCATTTCAGTGGTGCATAACTGTATTTGCAATTTCAAGTTTGTGCTAGTAAATGTTGCTTTTTTTTTTTTTTTTTTTTTTTTTTTTTTTTAAGCATTATATGGATGAAATACTTTCATTGTACTTGATTGCCGTTTCCCACGTCAGCGAGGTATTGCCAGGAAACAGATGAAGAATGGCCCATCCACTCGTATATATACTTGCCCATACATGTACATAGTCATACTTGCCTCCCTTCGTCCATTCCTGTTGCTACCTCATGCTTCAGGGAGGTGGCATCAGGGAAACGGACCAAAAAAGGCCTCATTCGTTCATACTGTATCTAGCTTTCTTGTGTAATACACCGAAACCAGTTCTACATCCAGGCCCCACAGACCTTTCCATGGATGAAATGTATAGTATTATAAAGTATGATACTATACATTTTTCCTTTGCAGTTTGTGATGTAGTAAATATGAATGATCGAGTTCATAACTGTAAAGCAGATTTTGTTTGCAGATATACATAATCTTTGGATAAAATTTTGTACTGATTACAGAATTACACAGGTTTGAGGATGCTTGTGTGTATATTTCCTTTTAATGCCTTAGCAAGGTAGGAACAGATCAAAGTGCATGTCGAGTAAGCCTAACTAGGCATTAATTCCATTTAGAAAATGATACATATTGGAATTGTGCATCCATCCTGAATTGCCTTGTATATGTAGTAAGAGAAATGCAAAGGTATTGTCTCCTTATACCTTGAGATGCACAATTATTTTAACATCTTGTAATTTTCAGATGAGGTGCGGACTGGTGTGTACCGTCAGCTTTTCCACCCAGAGCAGTTGATAACGGGCAAGGAAGATGCTGCCAACAACTATGCTCGTGGCCATTACACCATTGGCAAGGAAATTGTAGATGTGGTGCTTGATCGGATTCGCAAGCTGGCTGATCAATGCACAGGGCTTCAGGTCAGCTTAATTTTATCATTGCGCTTAACCCCATTTGGAGATGGTTGCAATATGCAGGACACAGGCATATCCACCTTAGAAAATCCTACTAGAATAGATTATTTCAAGCGGGTGAGACAGTTAACCAGTGCTGTGTGCCTTAAACTTAGGTGATGCTGCATTAGTCAGTCTAGAAAGTTTCTTCTGGATTACTTTCAGGCTTACAGATTGAAGTGTGAGTTTGTTAGTGAATTTTTATTCATGTTAGTGTTAACTGTCCCATAATAGTGTATGAGCATAGATTTTAAACTTCTTTATCTCCTGGTATAAATAAATTTGTAGGAAAGAAGTTTACTGTAGTGTTGGGAAACTAGTGTGGAAAGATGCATAGAATTATGGCTTGCTTTTCCTTGAGGCAGAGACTTCTCATGTCAACTACTATAAGTACATGCATATTTGTATGAAGTTGACCATATTTTAAGGGTTAGTGGTAATGCAATTTTCCTGTTGTGCAGTGTTCAGGGTGTAAATTGTAAGGGCCTCAAGTACGAACATGATTGAAATTAAGATGTATGACAAATTTGTGCAATTTGCTATTTGTTTACCAGTATATGTAATCGGGCATTTCATCTGTAATTGTTTGTAACTCCTGGGAGTGAGTTTTGCATTTGTTGGGGGACCATTTCCTGAACATAGTCATTCACGTTAAATTTGTGTGCTTGGGATTAACTGATCCGTCCACCCCCCAATCCACCATTCCTATATTTTAAAAGTACTTTTTATATAATTTTCAACATTTCTTGTGCAACTTTTTCATGTTTGCTCTATTCTTGCATGTGTTGTAGAACATGTCACTGTCCACTTCAGTGATCTTTTACATTTTTTTTTTTTTTTTTTTTTTCCCGCATTTGCGAGGTAGCACAAGGAAACAGATGAAAGAAATGGCCCAACCCACCCCCATACACATGTATATACATACGTCCACACGCAAATATACATACCTACACAGCTTTCCATGGTTTACCCCAGACGCTTCACATGCCCTGATTCAACCCACTGACAGCACGTCAACCGCGGTATACCACATCGATCCAATTCGCTCTATTCCTTGCCCTCCTTTCACCCTCATGCATGTTCAGGCCCCGATCACACAAAATCTTTTTCACTCCATCTTTCCACCTCCAATTTGGTCTCCCACTTCTCGTTCCCTCCACCTCCGACACATATATCCTCTTGGTCAATCTTTCCTCACTCATTCTCTCCATGTGCCCAAACCATTTCAAAACACCCTCTTCTGCTCTCTGAACCACGCTCTTTTTATTTCCACACATCTCTCTTACCCTTACATTACTTACTCGATCAAACCACCTCACACCACACATTGTCCTCAAACATCTCATTTCCAGCACATCCATCCTCCTGCGCACAACTCTATCCATAGCCCACGCCTCGCAACCATACAACATTGTTGGAACCACTATTCCTTCAAACATACCCATTTTTGCTTTCCGAGATAATGCTCTCGACTTCCACACATTCTTCAATGCTCCCAGAATTTTCGCCCCCTCCCCCACCCTATGATCCACTTCCGCTTCCATGGTTCCATCCGCTGCCAGATCCACTCCCAGATATCTAAAACACTTTACTTCCTCCAGTTTTTCTCCATTCAAACTTACCTCCCAATTGACTTGACCCTCAACCCTACTGTACCTAATAAGCTTGCTCTTATTCACATTTACTCTTAACTTTCTTCTTTCACACACTTTACCAAACTCAGTCACCAGCTTCTGCAGTTTCTCACATGAATCGGCCACCAGCGCTGTATCATCAGCGAACAACAACTGACTCGCTTCCCAAGCTCTCTCATCCCCAACAGACTTCATACTTGCCCCTCTTTCCAAAACTCTTGCATTCACCTCCCTAACAACCCCATCCATAAACAAATTAAACAACCATGGAGACATCACACACCCCTGCCGCAAACCTAAACTTAAAAGTTGAAATTGGGTAACCCCTTACTCTTCCTAGGTTGTTACATTGAGCCTTTAGCCTTTCCATGTAACTTGACCCAATTAATTCTGGTACCATTTTCTTAATCAGCCTCCCAATTGGTTAGGGTATAATGGTTTGACCTGTACACTTGCAAACATGTACTGTAATTTGAACATTGTCCACCCCCCTCCCCCCTTTTTTTTCCTTTGTATTGTATACAGGTCGCATGGGTGTGTGATTCATTAGTCTGCAAAGATTATAAAGGTGGTCATGTATACCTCAGCTTGTGGGCATTAAGCTTTGTGTAAATCCAGATTGTGTTAAGATAAACCAAATTCATAACACTAGTAGATCCTTTCACACATCCCTTACTGAATTGAAAAAAGACAGTTGGCCAATTAGAATTATTGGTGGTTTTAACATGTGTAAAGTTATTGTTGGTAACATTTTCAGCACAGCATTTTAGCGTTTCCTTATTGGCCACTATTTTACAGGGCTTCCTGATTTTCCACTCATTTGGAGGTGGTACTGGATCTGGTTTTACTTCCCTGTTGATGGAACGCCTGTCAGTTGATTATGGAAAGAAGAGCAAACTGGAATTTGCAATTTACCCTGCACCTCAGGTAAGTTGATACAGCATGTGTCAGCATGTTGCTTCATTTGCAGCTATGGAGTATGGTGTTGATTGTGCAGTGCAAAAGTTTAGGCATATGGAAAGTGGACTGATTGTTGCAAAAGGGTTAAGGAAACCGAGATACTATCTATATCTGACATGTGTTCCAATTGGAATTCCCATAAAGGGTTGATTGCAGCAACATTCATACCATAACTGAGAACTCCAGTAATGCTGCTTAGCCTTTAGTGCCTCGCCCTTAACAGGCCACTGGCAGAGGGCGGGTCTAGCAGTGTTTGCCGATTCTCCTGTCTAATGTTCCTAATGACTATCTAATGCTCCTCCTTATTGTTTCTACCAAATAATCCTGCACAAATGTTCTGATCTACTACTATCAACTGCTACTATTTTGCTCAAAGGCAGGGCTAGTGCATAATGCTATGCAGGAAAATCTAGTGTTATCTAGAACGAGATGTTTTGTCAGAGATATCAGATTTTTTATGTTTGTGATCAGAAAGTAGTCCACATGTCAGACGAGTGCAACTTGACATCCACTAAAGTGTGAGCTCGCTAAGCAAATGTTAATAACCCTCCTGATATCCAGGCGGGTAGTGCTGGTGATATACCTCCCTGATCATTGGCTGCCTACCAACTCGCACCTACCACTGATGCTAGGGTGGATCCATGTAAAGGAATTTCATATAAAGTAACTTGAACAATTAGGTTAGTGGTAAAAGTACTGGGTAAGCTTCCTCTGACCAGGGAGGTATATTACTAGTCCTACCTTCCTGGGTATTGGAGTTATTAACAGCTGCATAGTGTGCCAACACTTTGTGGTTGTTTCACATCTGTGGCCCATGTAGCCATCTTTTCTTTCTGCCCAAGCCATGCATGGCTTGTCCACAAAGTCTTTGTCGAGCATAACACTTGACTCGCACAGCTCATTCTTGCCTAAATTTCATTTGGTGGAATCTGTGCTAACCCACATTTTTATGAAATGGTAGGAGCAATAGATTTTATTAGGAACTTGCAAGAGCTTCATATAGAAATAGTTGAGGAATATTAGATGGATGTACTAGGTAGTAGTTGGTAGGAACATAATGTAGGAACTGCTGAAAACATTTGTAAAGTTGCCCTCTGCCATTGGTATGTTAAGTGTGTGGCACTAAAGGCAAGTAAGTTGCACTGGAGTTTGCAAGTTAAGAAGACTGCCTTGCCATGGTCAACCCCTTGAGGGAAGTTACCACAGGGAATGGATGCGAGATATAAACTTGAGCATATAACACTTGTTCATCTTACTATCTAGGAAATGAACATCCATGAAAAATGTCAACTTGATAAAACATGGCATTTTTGAGGAATTTGTCTACTTATGAATATTTTTGTTGCATCAGAATTTGTATGACACCAGCTAGGAAAGTTTTGGGGTTTTGTTCACTGCTATCCCATTACCCACTGTATGCACAGGAAGTTTAGGCATTTCAGTATGTGTAGTGGGTAGATATTTGTAGGACTGAAACCATAGAAATTTTCACATTGGAAAGGAAAGTTTGAGTTTTACTGGATATTTTGAAATTCAGCGTTGAAATGGTAAAAAAAAAAAAGAAAAAAAAAAAATTCTTGTGCCTTCTTAAAGGATGTTTTGCTTTTCACTGTGATGTCTATTTTTTCCATCCCAACAGGTTGCTACTGCTGTTGTTGAGCCATACAACTCCATCTTGACAACCCACACAACCCTTGAACACTCTGACTGTGCATTCATGGTTGACAATGAAGCTATCTATGACATCTGCCGCAGGAACTTGGATATTGAACGACCTTCCTATACAAACCTCAACCGTCTGATTGGACAGATAGTGTCTTCCATTACAGCTTCTCTCAGATTTGATGGTGCCTTAAATGTTGACTTAACTGAATTCCAAACTAATTTGGTTCCCTATCCAAGGATCCATTTCCCTTTGGTTACCTATGCCCCCGTTATATCTGCTGAGAAGGCTTACCATGAGCAGCTTTCAGGTTGCAGAAATCACAAATTCCTGCTTTGAACCTGCCAATCAGATGGTAAAGTGTGACCCGCGGCATGGAAAGTATATGGCATGCTGTCTTTTGTACAGAGGGGATGTTGTACCAAAAGATGTTAATGCTGCAATTGCATCAATTAAGACAAAGCGCACCATTCAGTTTGTGGACTGGTGTCCCACAGGTTTCAAGGTTGGTATCAACTATCAGCCACCAACTGTTGTACCTGGAGCAGATTTGGCTAAGGTGTCACGTGCTGTGTGCATGTTATCAAATACAACTGCAATTGCAGAGGCATGGGCTCGTCTTGACCACAAGTTTGACTTGATGTATGCAAAACGTGCTTTTGTCCACTGGTATGTGGGTGAAGGCATGGAAGAGGGTGAATTCACAGAAGCCCGTGAGGATTTGGCAGCCCTTGAGAAAGACTATGAAGAAGTTGGTATGGATTCTGCTGATGGTGAAGATATTGAAGATGGAGATGAATATTAAATTCACTTGTGTGGATTACAAATAATCTGAACGTATTCCCATTGGCATCAGTAGCTACATTCCTCACATATGCACTCCCATAGATTGTTCAAAACCTAAAACTGGAGTTTCACATTCCTAAAAAGCAAATTTTGAGTATTTTTTTATTTGGAACTTACACATTTTAAAAGTAAATTATTTGTCTAAAATGTCTTTTATTTCCATATTTGGTAGTTATTCTATTATCTTCAATTTACAAGATTCAAGGGTTTCATAGTTGGCCTTAGTTAAGGTAACCACTCAAGTTTATTAGATGAAACTTGCGATGGACACCAACATAAGGGTTAGAAAGGTAATGGGCATCATTAACGAGAACCACAAAAAGTTTGGAAACTTGTGAATGGTAACATTTTGGTTACATTTACGGTGTATTTGGAAACTTCCTTAAGGGAGTTTGACAATTTAATGAAAAGTTTAATACCACAGTAGACATTGGATTGCATTACTATTTAAAAATTAAAACTGCTCTGGGTAAAAAGGCAAGGAAAATATTGAACGTACTTTTATTTCAGCGCCAATTGATAAGGAAACAATTACCAAACCAGTTCCTGAACTTGAATTTTTTAATTTAGCTCAGCATAACTGTTGGTGGGTTTGAATTCCATCATAAACTTTTAAGTATCACTAGTTATCATGAAAACCATCCAAGAAATTTCTTTACTGGAAATCACTTTTATTAAACTTTATCGGTTTCCCTCGTCGGCAAGGTAACGCCAGGATACTTGATGGCCCTTCTAATTGTGTGTATATATATATTTTATACTCTGTCTCGCGCGGTAGCCAGGTAATGCAAGGTAACACGATAGAATGGCCCAACCCACCCATATACAAATGAATAAAAATAAACTTGCATATATCGACGTATACATTCTTACGTACATATACTTGACTTCATCTATAACCGTCGCCACCCATCCACACATGAAACGAGATTCACATCCCGCGCGCGCGCTAGGTAACGCTAGGAAAGGACGATGAAGGCCACATTCATTCACTCTATCTGCCATGTGTAATGCACTGAAACCACAGCTTCCTTTCCACATCCAGTCCCTACAAAACTTTCCTTTGTTTACCCCAGATGCTTCACATTCCCTGGTTCAATCCATTAACAGCACGTCGACCCCGTTATACCACATTGGTTCAAGTCACTAATCCTTTCACCCTCGCTCAAAATCTTTCACTCAATCTTTCCACCTCCAATTTGATCTTGTTTCTTGTTCCCTCCACCTTTGACACGTATTCCTCTTTGTCAATTTTTCCTCATTCTCTCCGATACATTGTTATATTTTGAAACTTTTATCTTGTAATAAAAGTTGCAGTGGTTATGATATAGGTAAGTAAAATCTGAAATCAAATAATTAGCACGATAGAAATTAGGTTTATTTATGAATTAAAAACTAACAGAGCATCAAAGAAATGATACACAACGAATGCCATGGGCATGTTAGTTTTTGGACCTTTAAATGGTGCTTTGAAATAGATTGGCAGTACCATTTCTCGTTATTTAGGTAACTGAAGTCTGGAATCCTTTTAATACAGAAATATCGGAAAGAGGTTTCAAAGCTATACGAAGAAAATGTCATCGCATTACCAGCACACCTTCCCAGTGCTTTTCAGAGATTGGTTATGTAGTCAAACCTAGAATAGAAAAATTTGTGAACTTTTCGTGATCGAAAAAAAAGATTGATTTAGTTGCCCGAGAACATAAGTCGTGACCTATAGGATAGCAGTGGGTTAAGGATTCCAATGTGTTTCGCTTTGCGGTGTGTGGAAGGAGGACAATGCAGGTCTTCACTTACATCAAGGATTCTTACTGCTTCGGAGAGTACATATATGACTGATGAAGGTAGGGTGATGATATAGGCAAATCGGTAAAGCAATTGAGGCAAAGGGTTGTTCATTGAAATGGATGAGAATTGAAAAAGATTAATTGTGGTGTTGGGAAGATCCTGAATAGTGTGAAGAATGGATATGACCCATCTTCTCAGAGATAAGTCAAGGTTTAAGTGGAAGTATATACAACAAACTGGTGGATCGATGTCTTTGAAATCAGTGTGCGGGACACACTGCAGAATCCATGCTAATGTACAGTAGAAGGAAGCAATTTGTATGTAGTTTGATAAATCGGATAACCATGCAATGATAAACTTCATTGCATTATTTGGTGACGAGGAATCGTTCATTTTCCTCTCGGATTTAACAACTTGCATATTTGGTCTCGTGCATTTTAAATGCTATAAGCGCTAATGCTGGTATGTTGTGCATTATATACAGGTAGTGACATTCAGTACATTATCCAGTATTCATGTCATCTAGATATATCAAATTCTGTACCGGACTTTAAAGACCAGTTATCTGATCAGTTAACCGTAAAAGTTCACCCTCTGGCATTAAACTTTAATAAGAAACGGGATGTTGCATATCATCGATTGTGCTATAGTTGCATTTACTGTTGTTTGGAATACACATATGCTGATTAGTGCCTGTTATACCACTAGCTTTAGTTTTCCCAATATTCTCTAATGGTTTTCTTTATCAAAGTTCATAAAAGGAAATCTCACCGTGATTCTTATGGAAATTTAGAGCATTCCGTGGCCATTTGGGCGGGATTTCCTTTACCCTACGTGAGGTAACGGGAGCCTCATTGCAAACACACACACACACACACACACACACACACATATATATATATATATATATATATATATATATATATATATATATATATATATAATAGAATACCTTGATATATCCAAAGCCTCTGACAACGTGTGGCATCGGGGTATCCATCATCCCTAATCTGATCTCTTAGCTACGCTTCCTCAGTTTGTCCCTTCATACCCACCTTCCTCTGTTTCCTTGCTACTGGGAGTATTACATACGGGTTGGGGTAGCCTCTGAAATTCATCCAAAAATCAAACTTCATTTTTACAAGTATAGAATATTTGGAATCATCACATGACTACTCACTCAAAACACATAGCACATTATCTGCATATCTAATACGCTGCTGATAAGGGTGATTGCTAAGCTATGGTATCATTGCTTGTGATGGGGCTGCAGAGTGCACTTTTACAATATCATCTTGTGAGAGGAGAAAAGCAATACGCAAGGTATATATTTTTAAGAAGTTATCCCTTAATTATATCATAGAAAATAGTATTTTATTTATATTTTATAGGCGAGACACTTGCATTATGTATTCTAATCATCTGGAAGTATACAGATGTCAAAAGCTTTGATGATAATCTCTGTCTCTCCTCATGTTTGTTTGTCGTTTTTCCTTCTTTCACATTCTTCATGCAAGTTCATGACCTTATATAATTCCGTCAAAGACTAGTATGATTGCCAAAGCGTCTGAAAACATAAGTTTGCCAAAGCATTTTCAGACGCGTCCGCAACTGTTTAGAAAAACTGCTGTTTTTTGATAAACGAGTAATCACATACTGTTTTAATTTTGAAAAATATTTGTAAGGGATTAGAAAATCAAAAACTTTTGCATTACCAAACCCCATACTGCTCACTGTTCTCAACGAAATAAACGCCTAATATCATCTGATCTGTATCTTTAAATGTTACGGTAATTCGACAGTTGCAAGTGTTTCTCTTCTATGTTTGGTAATTTCATGCTATGGCTTTACCAAAAATTATGACTCCTTTGCTATAGATATTGGCTTTTGTTTCTATGTTTGGTAAGTATATCAAAGTCTTGATTAACATCTTTTGACTGAGATTCTTTTTATATTTTCCAAATACGGTATTGCTCTTGGCGCTCACAGCGAATATAATCTATATTTGCAAGTCTTACCCCAGCTCTCACTGCCACCCATGTGACTGTTGGCAAGGCCTCTATGACCACTTATGTTTACATATTCACTCTTACCCCGTTGAAGTATTTTTGCGGTGTGATTGCACCATCGCTTCTCCATACTTTACACCATCACATCTTCCTAGCTTGGGTAAAGATCTTTCATAATGGATCACTTCGTCACACAGCCCAATCTCCTGCTATATTAGTACATGGAGAAAAACATGTCTATGTTGTTGGCATCTTCACACCCCCGTCCACACCTAATCACACAAGTGTAGCGTGTACCCGACCAGTCTACCGACAACCCCTCACATGAGTACCTCGTAACTGGCATTTATTTACACCCACACATGAATATAGCATGTACCTAGCCTCTTTACCCACAAATCCTGCACATAAGTCTTTGAATCGCTCCTCAACTCCCATATCCTCAGACATCTTGAATCAGTCTACTTTCTGATCACCAGTATTGCTTCCTTAAGGCGAGATTCGCTGGTGATATTATTTCCTGTCATACTAACACCTGATCACCCCTGAAATTTTATTGAGAATCCTTCGTAGATGCCCTTGACATTATTCAAAGCTTTTGACAAGTGTGACATCGGGGTATCATCTCTAAGCTCCCCTCTTTTGCCTTCCTTCCCTCAATTTGCTCCCTCGTATCTAACTTTCTCCCCGGTCGATCTATTCCCGTGGTTATTGATTGATCAGCCTTTCCCCTTCTCTTCATCAACAGCGGTGTCCCTCAAGGTTCGGTCCTGTCTCTTACAGTTTTTCTCCTTTTTATCAGCGACTTCCCATCTTCTGCTAGT
This sequence comes from Panulirus ornatus, assembly GCF_036320965.1. Taxonomy (NCBI): domain Eukaryota; kingdom Metazoa; phylum Arthropoda; class Malacostraca; order Decapoda; family Palinuridae; genus Panulirus; species Panulirus ornatus. The sequence continues at coordinate 15,120,878 of NC_092228.1, forward strand.
AACCAAGTGCACGTAAGGCTGACGACTCAACACTGCATTCTTCCACATCCTTCAGTCTTGCTCCTTCTCAGTCGACCTGCGTCTCGTCTCGACACAACTTCAGTAAACTCAGACTTGGAAAGGATATCCCAGTGGGGCGGGGCAGACGAAATCTAGCTAAGTTTAATGCCTCCAAGACCCAGTTTCTGCCCATCTCTCTATCCAAAAATCCTCACAATTTTCCTCTCTTTTGAAGATTCTGTAATCCCACCTCTTAATTGATATACATGGTATCACTGTAACATCCTCTTTCTCTTGAAATCCCACTTTACGGAAATATCTAAATCTGCCTCTAAGAAAGTGGAAGTCCTGTTAAGAAATTTCTTTTCTTCAGAACAGTTACTCCATTTATACAAAGGATTCATTTGTCCATGTATGGATTACTGCTCTCATATCTGGGGTGGTTCTAGCTCTGCATCCTTATTTGACAACGTTCACTCAACTTGAAGACTCCTAAGCTAACTTCACAACTTCACTTTCCCTCTTCTGTAGGTATTACTATGGTTTTTGCTTCCGAGAGCTGGCTGCTTGTGTGCCCCCACTCAAGCAAGAATACGTAATGCTGTGACTGTTGGCAACTGTGTCTGTACCCTCTCATGTCTTTCCCAATAATTATGACCTGGCACATTTTAAAAGACAGGTTTTTCACTTCCCCAGAATTCGCAAATGCAATCCTTCGTCTTCTCTTTTTCCTTTCCATAAATTTCTCTATATTTCAGTTTAGGATTTTTGTGCAACTTGTCTCTACCCACACCCCACGCAAGTGTTATATTGGGTCTATAGGTTTTTGTTGATGTAGGAATGTGTGGATCCTGAGCTCCAACTGTTGGTTAAGTAGTTTGTCTATCATCTTTCTGTAATATTTGCTCTTCCTCTGTCATATCATTTTCCTTGCATATCAATTTTTTTTTTTTGCTCCTACTCTACTTCCGTTTATTTTCAAATCACAGAGACAAAAGACTTTTAAGATATACCATGTTATTTCATTTCAGGAAAAACTTATGAAATGAGGCGATTCGCCTTGTCTTCAAGAAATTTGTCAACCTGAAAAGAGCACGGAGATAAAAGAGCTACCTTACAGAGGCTCCCAGGACAAGCAGACTGACATGAAATCTAAATAATATGTAGTGATTTGATATGAAGGCAATGAATGAAAACTTAATATTAACGAAAACAAACTTGAGGAAGGAAGCAAAGCCTTATAGAAAAGTGTATGCTTGTACGTTTTCTGTGAACACACTTGTGTTATGAAGTCTTGCCTCCCGCCACCCACACAAAGTTCAGTACAGATTCGAAGTTTTGTCAAGCATATTCAATAGGTTTATATCTCTTAATGACGATTTTACAGACATAATTACCCACAGCAAAGTAAAAAGAGATAACCTACCATTGAAAAATGTACGTGTACTGAAATTTAACCCGCTGGTTGATGGCAGCGAACAGATGTTTTTACAGCTATGCTACCATTATATAGTCCTCTCTCACAGGTCTATAAATTGACGTTTTACAAAAAGACGCCTTGCTTGCCCATGTATAATGAATAGCGTCTTTAGCCACAACACTGCTATTCACGAATGGAGGAACACGGAATCAGTGGCCCACTGCTGTAACGAAATGTGATTTCATCCAACCTCTCCCCAATCTCTTGAGGGACCATCGTTAATGAGCTTAGCGGCCACACCCTTACAATTAAGGTTAGCAGTGTCACCGACCTGATTTGCCTCGCAAATATCCAAGCATGGACGATAAGGTCAGGTACTTAAATCAGCACCTGGGTTCTGGACGCCGAGGCGCGGCTGGCGCTAGGGAAACTTCCGTTATGTGACTCCTGGTCACCGACTCTCCAGCAGGTGTTCTGGGGCGCCTCCTCCCCATGGCATCTCCGGCAGGAAGTCTGTGTGACGTAGTTAACACCATCTCTTCCCATAGTTCCCACAGGATTATGGCTACACCTCCTCCAGCATTAACCTGGCATCCACAACAAACTCTCCGAACTCTAGGACTGACTTCGGTTACTCTCTTTTCCCTCTGCTTGCAGAACCTTGGCACCTTGGCAGGCCATTTCTCCTACATCCACCACCATGATGCCCTGGCAAGAAGGCACCTCTGGACACTGAACACACGAACACCAGACATTAGGTGATGTCTTGTGGCAGTGAGAACAATGTGTGTGTTTGTATTGCTTGATGGTGCCCAGTTGGTAGACGCGAGTAACACTTCACTTTTTAGGTGATTCTTTAGAGTGAATCTCAGGTGTTGGGTACTCCAAAGGTTGTGTTTGGGTTTTGGTTGTCGTGGACTTGAGTCATGAGGTTATTGTGGCTGTGACGAGTGAATGACGTGCTACCCATGGAGGATAGAGGAGTAAGAGGTGACCTGTTCACACCCTCTGAGTTTTTAAACCAAACATGATGCAAATAATGAAACATTTTCCCAAGATATACATGGATATAAGACTAAGAGAACATAACATGAAATTATGCAAGAAACTTGACGTATAAAAGTACTTTCATACGAAAATAGCGGTGAGGGGATGGAATAAGCAGTAAGAGTACTTGGTCAACAATGAAAATATCCAAGAGATAGGGACCAAGTGTTTATGTCCCTTCCTGAATTAGTAAAGATAAATGGGTAATTACACCCCGTAAAGTACAAATAGGTAATTGTATAGTATATGTGTGCGTGTGTGGCAAACACACACACAAACACACACACACACACACACACACACACATATATATATATATATATATATATATATATATATATATATATATATATATATATTTGTGTGTGTGTGTGTGTGTGTGTGTGTGTGTGTGTGTGTTCTTAGCAGGTGCGTTAAGAGTTCACAGAACACAGGTTATAATGTTTGTGTTCCTACCCACGTATGTCGAGTAAGACGAATCCAGCTTTTATCCCTGAGGAAAACGCTAAATTTAGAACAATGTCCTCGTTGTATTATATGGTATATTGTTGAACATTGATTACGCATCTAAGCGTATACAACGGCATAGCCAATTTGACAAGCTTTCTATTTCACGGCTAAAAGAAGAGGGTAAATAGACCCGTCTTCTTCCCTAACACAGATCCCTGCCTGGCCATCTACCGGGAAGGGCGGAAAACAAACATGGGGCTGTTCTACCAAGCGGCCGTGACTCTATATTTATCGATGAATTCAACTGTGAGACTTGTATAGTTCATTAACACTCTATAAAATGAATTATATCCTTTTAATTTTATATTTGTGATAAGGAATAAAGGCTAAGAAAGTAAAGTAATCGGCGATGAAACAGAAACAACTGTTTAACTGTTTATTTTCGTGGGGATGAGCCGTTTAAACGGAACAGCGGACCTCAGTTTGTCAGATGTGAGGCTAGTGTGTGGAGGTGTGTGTGGTGCTTGTGAGAAGGATCAGTGAAATAACTCTGTTTTACCTTACTAGTCTGTTCTTTGTTGGTATCAGTGGCGAAATTTCACCCTTCTCAAAAGGTAAGTGATAAGTTAAATCGATGTTAAAGTAATTTAGAGGGAGAAATAGATGGTGGACGTAGCATTTGTGGGCAGTGAGCCAAGACTCTCAACATACACGGGGCGGCGCGGAAGCTGGATTTGGACAAGATGCTCGCTGCAGTTTCGAGGTATATGACTGCTTCTGCTATATTAGTTCTAATTCTTTTTCAGGGTACAACCTCTGTTGACTAGCCATCGTAGGTTAACTGGGTCGTACCCAGCTGTAAACCTAAATGCAGTGATTCTATGTTGGTGAACGAGAAGTGCACCATTAACTTTGCGGCTTTAAGAATTTATCTCACTTAAATTGTAACTTAACCTGGGTAGATAAGATATATTAATATATTAATAACATATATTGATATAGTTCTAGTTTACTGATAATGTTTGATATTGTGGTGGACGTATCACCGCCCAAGTAGATACGGAAACCCATGAAAGGTGTTACAAGAGAGGAATTAAGTATGTGTAGGAATCCTCTATCTATCTTTATCCTGGAATGTGTACAATTTCCTCGTCCCACTGTATCCCATATATCCCCGTTGCGCAGTGGGATTAATCTTAATTCCTGCAATATTTAAAGTGTTATGGAATGCATCCCTTTAATAGGAATTTATTGTTATCATATGTAATTGGTGTATAATGGTGATAAATGGGAGGTGGTAAATGCTGGACCATATCCTCACGAGACATGAATGTGGTACAGTGCCGGTACTGTACCCTCTTGTATTCTCCCTCTCGTTCACTTGTTGGTTGATGGACTCGGCCGAAGAGAAGCTCATAATTATGAACCGTATTTGCTTTTTTTTTTTTTTCCGTAGATGTTTAGGATTTTGGGCCCCCCCTTCATGCTTCTCTGACACATCATTGATATATCTGATCGTATTAGTTCATCTGATTGTTTTTAAAACTAAGATTAAGATGGTCAGTATTTGTCGTTGTATCTGTAGCGCAGTGGAGCTAACTGTTCCCCAGGGTTACTCTTGTAGCGATTTTTCTTATTAACCATGAGTCGTATATCAATTTCAAGTGGGTCGAGCCAAGATTAGTCTTATTTTGGGTAAGTTGTGGTGGCAGACCCTTATGTCAGGACGATGGTGTGAAAATAGATTATGATATTGTGTGTAGTCGTATGATGCTAACACCTAGATATGATTAAGAAAAGCGATAGACATAGCTAATTTTGGTAGGGTACTGTACAAAGTCATGGGGTTTAACCTTACGTGATACAGATTATGTGAGAAATTAGGCCCAGGGCTGCAAATTATGACTAATGGACTTTAGGTTCAGTTGTTATTAACTGAGCCTTCAAAACCTCTTATTTGTAGGGGCTGGAGAGACATTCGTTTTGTTGCTTATTCCTTGGAAAATATATATTAGATGAATATTTTATTGGGGGTGTAGTTGAAAGTTGAGGTTCCTTAACGTAAAACTAATTACGAAGTATTCACGAACTTAATTTTCTTTGTGGGTTTTAAACATGATCCAGCTTTTAGATTGATACAGCTCACGTCGTAGTGTTACTGGGACATAAGACGTATCAATTAATGTCCCCTCGATAGTGTTAGTATTTGTTATGTGAATGAACCTTTAACATTCGTCCTTGATTTTTTTTTTGACATTCTCAGAAAAGGGTAGAAATGATTTTCATGTCTAAATTTGATATTACTTTAAATTGGGTGTAAGCCAACTTTTTGTTAGGGGCTGACAGAAATATTGAATTCCCTTCCACATGTACTTGGGCATTGACCACCACCTTATACCTAATTGTTTCTACTGCAATGTATCTAGTTGTTGCACCCTTCACTGATTATGGATTTTATCCCCTTCCCTTGTATTCAGGTACTGCCCTATCCCATGTGTCTTGAAATGGCCACCTTCATTACGTCTGAAACTTCCCTCCCCAATCTGGTTGCTGTCCCCTCCCCCCCTTTGCTGTGCCCTTGGGCCATATCCCCTCCCTTTGAGTGCTTCCCCGTCATTACCTAAATGCTATCCCTCCCCTGTTCCTCCCATGTTCCTCGTCCCAACTAATTAGGTGTTACCATCTCTCTATGTCAGGGTCCATGAGTCCTGCTTCCCTCCCCGGAACAGTAATTTGTGCTTTCCCTCCCTTGCTTTGGATTACCATCTCACTCCCTCTCTTGGTTGCTGTATCCCTTCCCACTTATACAAAGGTTTTACCTACTTCCCCTTCACCAGAGTATTGGGCTCTCCCGTGCTCCTGCATGTTGCCTCCCTGCACCTTAATTTTGCCCCCATTTCCGTGACTGTTTTTGTATACCCTGTAGTGATTTTAGAGGTCTTCTCCCACCCACAGCTTGGGTGCTGTAGCCTTCTATTTTTGATCTTGCATCACGGTAGCAAAATAATTGAAAGAAATCTCATTATCTGGACTGGAAATTCTTCGTCGGTCTACCTGCAAATATCAGAAACAACACTATCCAGTGGGTAGATTTCTGTGAGAGAGAGGTGCGGGGAACAAGGAGAACGGGGAGACCAAATTGGAGATGAAGGGAAGGAATGAAAAGTATTTTGAGCGATTGGGTCCTAAACATGCAGGAAAGTGAAGTGCATGCGCGGGAAAGAGTGAATTGGAACGATGTGGTCAGGAGTCGACGTACTGTCAGTGGAATGAACAAGATCATTTAAAGAGCAAGGGATAAACCATGGAAAGGTGTGTGGGGCCTAGTTGAAGATAGGGAGCTGTAGTTTCGATGCATTACATGTGACAGCGAGAGAATGGATGTAGGCGGATGCGGCCTATTTTTCGTCTGTATCTAGCGTTACCTTTCTAAAGAGGGAAACAGCAATCAACTATGAAAGTATATATATATATATATATATATATATATATATATATATATATATATATATATACATATATCCCACAGTTCCTTCCTATTTGACATGGTTTATCATTCATGTTTATTTAAGTATTTGGAAAACCATACAGCTTAGTTTTAGTGGCATAATGGCGTTTGAGACAGCCAGCAGACTAGGTGTGTGTGTGTGTGTGTGTGTGTGTGTGTGTGTGTAAGGTGACACCGGGACACACAACACCAGGCTGGCTGGAGTCATGCTGAGCCCGGCCGTGTGACGGGACGGGGCCGACGTTCACTTGGCCCACCATGCTCATTCCAGGCATACCAATTTTCTTGTGTATGAATTCTTTGAAATATGTTTCTTAATTTCTCGTGTTGTGATATGATGACGCAGGCATCGCTGTGTTACATCAGAAGTTAGGGCGAATTATTGTTGTCATATCCATCCACGGGATGGCGTGGAGCCTGCATTGAAGAAGATATTACCACTCCCTTCTGGCTTCGCACATGTGCGCATTACATAACAGTTTTATGTTTACGCTGTTTCAGAAGTTCAACTATCTCATTAATTGGTTCTTTAAACGTATGGTATTGCAATATACTACCACAAATGACATTAATGATATTAAGAGTGTTACTAGTTTTTAGGCTGCTGTATTAAACGCTCATTGACAGTGTTGTGCATTGATTTTGGTGTTTAGTGGTATATAATGATTTTGTTTTGACGGTTTGAGTGATGGTAGTCTATGTTATTTTGGTCATGATGGCTTGACCTGTCCTTCAGGGTCAGGGCATGGGTTGTTGCCCCGTTATACCCAGGGTCGTATTGTCGTGTCACAGGAGTTAATTTGTACGTGGTGGAGGATAAACAGCTCCTCAAGGTCATGGAAGCCGAGGTCGTCCACCTACTGGCGGAAAACCTGGATCATCGGTGAAAAACGATATGTTCTGTGACTTGTTTTCAGCCTGGTTTTATGTCCGTTATTTAGTTAAGCCTTTTAAGGATAAACCTTCAGACCGCCTTCCACCCTACCCACGTCTCGTGAGCCGTGGGTCACATAGTGAGGTGGTCCCAGCACCGCCTCAACCCTGGGAACCTTCCCACACCCAGCTGACCTCTTCCCTGCCTGTCCCCCTCTCCACACAGTCTACGACCACCACCCCGCTGGCTGGTGGTTATGGCGTGGAGGTCGTTCCAGCCCCCATGACCACCACGCGGCTTGCTGGTGGTTATGGCGTGGAGGTCGTTCCTGCCCCATGACCATCACCCGGCTAGCTGGTGGTTATGGCGTGGAGGTCGTTCCTGCCCCATGACCATCACCCGGCTAGCTGGTGGTTATGGCGTGGAGGTCGCTCCTGCCCCATGACCATCACCCGGCTAGCTGGTGGTTATGGCGTGGAGGTCGCCCCTGCCCCATGACCATCACCCGGCTAGCGGGTGGTTATGGCGTGGAGGTCGCTCCTGCCCCATGACCACCACCCGGCTGGCTGGTGTTAGGTTATGGTGCAGAAGGCACCTCAATCCTAGTAGTGGCGTCCCCTCGGACACCACTTGCCCTCGGCCAGCCTACTGCCCTTCCCAACGTATGGTTCCTCCCTCACGCTCCTTCTCGGCTGCTCGGGGAAGTATATTTCCCTAGGGAGACCATTAAGTTTCATCAGGAGAGAATGGGGGGGGTTGGGGGGGAGAAACAGAGTAAGTAAAAGGTCTTTGCTTGTATCACATTCTAACTTTGGGTTTGGGTTGTTAGATGAGAGAGAGAGAGAGAGAGAGAAGGATTCTTTAATGAATTTCTCTCGCTAGCGATCGTGTTTTCTTTTACTCGATTTTTCTCTTATTCGTTTTCAGCCTGAATTGGTAATCGATGTCAGTGCGCGCGGGATACTTTTTTCCCCTCAGTTTCTCATGAATTTGAAAAGTTCAGGATTTGTCGGTTGATTTTTCATAAAGTTTGGTTCTCTCGTGTAAAACGTTTGCGGTAAGGCATTAGAATTAATGTATTTTTTCCTACCTAAACCGAAATTTATTCTTTGAGGAAATTATCTTGCCAGAGGCGACCGCTGGTTCTCTTCATAAGAAAGATAGTTTATCTTCGCTGTAATACACCGTATCGAAGGCCTCTCTGTACCAATTTTTCCTCACGAGTTATTCAGGCAAAACCAGACGTTCGCCTCGGCATAACGCGCCCTGAAGGTATTGCCAGCTCATGAATATTAAATGATTAGCTTTTGTTGCTTTAATTACTGGCACGAAAATGATTATAGTCATTTGAGGACTATTGGCCACACTGGGATGGTCTGGGCGAGGTGTGCCGAGAGTGAACGTGATCGAGACCGTTTCGAAAAGAAAAAAATGGCTCATGCGTTTATCTAATTATCATGGCTTTTCTGGTTTATATTTTAACTTTATTTGGAATGCAAAATCTGTAAACCTAGAATTACAAGTGTAAAGAGACTATAGTCTTATATTCTGTTTACATCCATTTTGTATTGGGATATTATTGCTGTATAAGGCCAATGTCAGTACCTGCACTTGGATTATTTATTATTTATCGAGGAACAGAGGCAGGCGTTGCTTAAAATACAGTGGAAAAATACGATGACGGTCTTGGTAGTGTAGTGCTGTAGGAGTAGGATTACTGGCTATATTTACTCTTGTTCGTTTACAGAAAACGTGGCGATCTGGACTAGGTTAGGTTGCAGTGGATCTCTTTTCCAGCTGGATGGCATCTTGACGGATCGTGTGGCAGGTTTCTCCGAACAGACTCATAGGGCACCACATTTCTAGTACTTTGCCCATGGAGTATTTTCCAGTGATTTAGCCCGTATATCCTCGCCCTAATCTCCTGCCCAGTACTACGATCCTTCCAAAATTAGTGGAGTATAATATCCTCGGCTAATGTATATTGTGCCGGCATTTACTTGGTATATCTTCCCTTACTAGATTTTTTCAAGAAGAAATTGATGTCTTTATGTTTTATTATCGTTATGTTTGCACAGTTCCAACGTTTGATATTCGGTCTTTGGTATATGTAGGTGCTTTGAGCTAAACATATTGATAGCACCGTTTTCATATACGTTGACTAGGCTTGTTTACAATGTGTTGTAGTGTGGCACTCAGGGAAGGACTCCGGTGTGACTTTCCAGGTTTTCTGTCTGTTCCTCAGACGTGGTTCTCCAGTCCCTGTATTGACCCCATGTAATGTGTCCCCGCCTAGCCTAGTTATCTCGTCTACCCCTACCGTTTTCCCGCAGTTGTTGGTTAATGCTCCCACCAGAAGTACAGGTTGTGAAAGCAGTGTGAACATTTATAGAGATGCTTAGATCCGGGAGTCAAACAGTGCCTGACCTTACTTTATCACGTCGTACGTCAGCCAGTGAACAGGAAACGAAGGAGATGGACATGTCCACTTGACATTAACTTGACTGCAATGGATGCACAGATCACCGACCTCGCAGACGACCAACAGCTTATTAGATCAGTGACCGATTAAAGAAGTTTGGACCCACCACGAGTTCCCTGTCAGTGCAGAGAGAACAACAGATTTTTTTTTCTTAAATTCTTGAAGAGGTGTTTAGATATTATGACCTTTCAGCTCCCATTTTCTTTCATCACCTCATGTTCATGTTCTCTTGAATTGCTGTTCATCTCTACTGGTTTCACGGGCCCTTCCCTCTCTCTTCACCATCTGTTAACCCTCTCTCGCAGCTTCCATCTCTTTCAGACCTCTCCCCTTTCCCTCACGCCCCCTTCCATTTTATCATGATTTACGTCTGCTTTCAATCCGTTCCTTCTCACGTCGCCACCCAAGTGTCCAATCCTCCTTCTTCCCATCCCCCCCTTTTTTTTTCCCACTATTGACGCCAGTATCATGCCTTCATCCTCTCCTTTCCAGTATACCTCACGGGATCAGAGGACTTGCCGTCGTAAGGCGGAGACTTGGCGAATTTGACTACAATCCGGTGCCCATGAGCGTGGTTACGTGGTGTCATACGTGGTGCTGGATATCGTCCATAGCTATCACCGGCCGTACTCCCACGGCTTCATTAATTCTTTATAACTTCGCACCCGTAAGTCCCGTCCGTCCCCAACCCCCGTACTCCCCACGGTACTTCATTCAGGTAATGTTTTCCAATAAGATTTGGCCCCCCTCCCCCCCTGGTGCTGCTTCTGCCCGGTTATTACACGCGAGGGATCGTAGAGTACCGTAACTAACTCGACAGAGTGCGTATATGCCATAGGCTATCTCTCCCGGTTAACGTATCCAATGCTGGCGTCTAGGCCTAGAAAATCACGCCATGAGAGGTTTGGTATAAGATGTTTGGTTGACGGATCCATACTCCTTTTTTCTGCTCTTGACCTCTCGTGTGGGACTCGAGTGCTGGAATATGTTTATGTCGTAATCTATTTATTTTTACCCCCCCACCCCCAAGGACATGACCAGATAGCCTATGCTACTTGGTGACGGCGTTCATCCCGAGACTTGCATCAGCCTAGTCTGATGTGATCTTAACGAATTGGTGAAGCACCTGATTAGACCTGAGAGTATTGGTTCATAGGTCATCTAGGACGACCGAGAGTAATTTCTTTTGGTGATGATAATCGGGAATCGGGAGACACGTAAACTTGTTGTTTACAGCAAGAATTTGTCGCCTCTCATCAGCACAAAGGCAAACCAGTAATTGGTCTGAAGTACAGGAATCCCCGGACGCTCACCCCCATTTTATATTCTGGAAGCGTTGGTTCGATCCTTGCAGATTACCCCGACGATTTCTGTTTACCTAACCCTCCATGGGAGTGGAATTTCCGGTGCACTCGTTGGAAATATGTGCTTACCCTCCCGAGGGGGGCGCGGGCTGTTCCTGGAATGAGGAGGTAGTGCTTGTGAGGGTAATGGAAGCGCGGCCGCTCTGCAAGCAGTATACACCGCTGGCTCAGGGTTCCTCGACTGTCTTCTGACGCGGATGTATTGCCCCCCCCCCCCCCTCTCTGGTGTTATCTGAAATGATCTGTTGATATGTGTGTAGTTGTCGTTAAACCAGTTTAAATGACGTGGACAGAACGTAAAGGCGAGGCATCAGGCATCCCAACTATTTATTGTCTTCACTTTAATGTTTCTATTTATAGTGAGAGGAGAATGACTCTTGCAGTATTGTTTATGGTATATGTGAAGGTTACGCTAGTTGCAAGGGCTTTCCTGTACCCCCGGCAGCTCGGCCTGTGAACATGATTTACCCTAGTGATCACCTAGTGTACCGTGAGGGCCCCCTGTGGTGTTCTCCACCTTGCATAACCCTTGTTGATGGCTTCAAGCAGAGGTGTTTGTGTGAATGTGAACTTGGAATTTTACAAATGGTTCACTAGTCAAAAGTGGGACCGTTCATAACACACTCTCTAGTGCTGTGTTTTGGGATGGCTATGGCAAGGAGGTGACGGTAAGTTGCGAGGAGAGAGAGAGAGAGAGAGAGAGAGAGAGAGAGAGAGAGAGAGAGAGAGAGAGAGAGAGATAAGGTGATACCAGGAGATACATTTGCGTTTCTGTCGTCTCTTAACTTTGCACGTAAACCATGTCTTAACCTTGAACACACACACACACACACACACACACACACACACACATGCAGCCCAGCTTGCACCAGGTGTGTGAGAGGTGGGGGGGGGGGGGAGGTGGAATTACTGAGTGAGCGAAACAGACAGACGGGCAGACACGCTAAGGGTCTCAAGTAGGCTAGCCAGACCTCCTGTCAGCTGCGCTAACCCTGAATACCAGAGCCAGTCAGTCACCTGTGCCTCGTTGCTGAGGACCGGATGGAGAGCCAGATGATACGATGGTTTGACTTTTGACCTGATCCTTAAGAAAAAACGCTCCCCAAATTGCTTAATACATTTTCAGCAGCTATTAGAAGCACGCTGGACTTTCTGGTAAAGTTGAGATGTATTTTTGGAGAAGTACCGGCCCAGCCAAGATGTATGTGGTGGTTACGTAGGCCTCCCATAGTTTTTTTCTTGGGACCAGCCACACGAGGATTGACCATTATGATAACTCCTTCCCCTCGAACAGCGAAGTTATGGACCTTTCTTCTTCCTTTTATTTTTCTCACCTCCCACAATCTTTCTGCCTTTAAAAGTTTTGTGTACAAAAGTCCGAGGACCTCTTGATTGTATTCTATCGTTTTGTTACCATATTTTCTTCTATCGTTTGTTATCCTATTTTCCTTTCATGTTTTGCCCGGACTGTGGTGTCAGTCACGTTATTAAAAAGAATAGAGGCATAACTTATCGTTAGTAACAAGATACTGTTTTTGAAGCATTTGAGACTGTACCCATTCTTTGCACCTTGTGGACGAGTTTACTGTACGGTAAGAACTTAAGGTTACTTAATGAACCAACTTTTTGAACAGGTTATGCCATCTACCCGCTAGAGTCTGATTGAACACCCTTTGTGGCCTTTATGAATCCTTCTGTGCCACGGTTCACTGGACGAACACGAGATGCACGGTGAACAAGCCTCTGATACCACCAGAATCCCAGATCTTTTCTTAGGGATGGAACTCCGGCTGACTCCTCGCGAGTTTTTCGTAGCCGAGGTGATGGATTGCACGGTTACCTTGGTGGTCAGGTCTTCCGGATGGCTGTGCGAGTCTCTGGTCATGGGAGTGGACGGGAACCAGAGAGCCAGAGGTGTGTGTGTGTGTGTGTTGGCTGGGGTGTCTGCAGAGACCAGTTAGAACGATCGGGTTATGGAAGGTTGGTGACCTGATTAATGAATGGCTGGATCACATTACCCTCCCTTCGGCTTGGTGTGGGGGTTTTGGGGGGGTCTCATTATTGACTGCCTGCTGTTGCTCCCAACCGAGATTTACCAACCTTTTCCTCTCTCTCTCTCTCTCTCTCTCTCTCTCTCTCTCTCTCTCTCTCTCTCTCTCTCTCTCTCTCTCTCTCTCAGTGTGTGACATTTTAAATATGTCACACACCTTAACGGCCACCTTAACTTTTGATCAGTTTATTGCTGATAAAAGTTGAGAAATTCTTTTTATTTAAGATAATTGGTTTTGGCGTTGCTCTGGGAGAGGATCGTGTTGATGTGCATTTTACTGAACTAACTGCATAACAGTTTTGTGTGACTACTTTGGATTCTTTGTGATAAGAGAGTTGCAAATGTGTTTCCTATTAGAAGAAAGGCTGTAGTGTCTCCTATAGACAGGGGGCAGCAGTGTCTCCTATTGATAGGGGGGCAGTAGTGATGTGAGGGCAGAAGAGTTACCTATTGATAGAAGGGCATTTGTATCTCCTGCCATGACTGGGGTTCGGATATTGGAATGTGTAATAGGCTTTGAACTATGTGTTAGTGGAGGCCGGATGAAGGAGTAGTTGGGCTTGAGGATGAAGATGCAGACGATTGAATATTGGGAACTGGATAAGTGAATTCTAGATTAATCGATGAAAGTGCTTAGATTAACAGGTAGTATAGTGTGGATGAAAAAGTAGTATACTTCGGAGCAAGAGGTGGTGTAATTCGGATGAAGGAGCGGTATAGTTCAGATGAAGGGGTGGTATCGTCCTGATTCATTAGAGGTAGCAGATAAGGCGTTTAACACTGTCTGTTGGGTTTGGATGAGCGAGTAGGAGGTTTCTGATTGACGAGTGGCTGGGGCCGGACTGGTGAGTTCGTAGGGCCAACACAAGTTGGAATTAGGGAGTTGGTTTGGCTCAGACGAGTCAAGATTAGCGAGTTGATTGGGCCCAGATGACTCCAGATTAGCGAGTTGGTTAGGTCCAGACTAGCGACTTTCTTAAGGCTCAGACGAGTCCGGATCAGCGAGTTGCTTGGGCCCAGACGAGTGATTGGCAGTAGGGTGAGTTGCCTGTGTGTTTGCGGTGTGGGGCTCAGGTGTCGTGGCCCGGGTTGGGTTCCCGGCTCCCGCTGGCTCATACGAACCTTCGACAAGTGAGTCAGGCAGGTGGGAGCCTCCTTGTCAACTCCCCCTCCTCCCACCCCGTGTCGTCCCCCTCCTTCCCCTCTTCACGCTCGAGTATTGCACCGTCGAAGGTTATGATCCTCTCTGGTGAACGACGGGACGACCCTTGGGTCGCGTCGTTACGTCATGGTCGAGCTGTCGTATCGTCGTACTAAAGTTATTAACTGTTGTGCGGTGTAATCGTACGTTATTACGAAGGTTATTGATAGCGCAAGACGTCCGCCATAACGAACCCCTTTGAGGAAAATGATATATGAGGGGAGGATTTTCAGCCTCTCCTCCCTATCCTTCCCTTTCGAATCTTCAAGTTTGAAAATTCCTGGTGGACTTGGTTCCTTTTCACTCTCAGTAACATGCATGGAAGATGCTGATTAAAGAAAAAAAAAAGTAATTGAGAGGAACCATACGTACTGTTAAGACTGAAGTTTGAACGTTTGGTACACCCTGAAACTGATGAGCGTAGTGCCTGGCTTAGAGATATATGAGAGACGCTCAGTGGGACTGTACTGCCTGGCGTAGAGATATATTAGAGACGCTCAGTGGTATATATTGCGGTCCGTAGCCAGAAATAGCCTGGCTGATCGGAGGAGGAGGAGGATTGGATGTTAAGATTGGTTGCGGGCTGAGGTAGGCACGTCCCTCGGGGAGCCAGGTGAGGTGACCCGTGTGTGGAGATGATTAATGTATGGCAGAGCAGAACAGTTTGACTGGAAGGTGATCGATCCATAGGTATTGCAGGGACCCGCTGGGTTAGCTGGTCTAGTCTAAGGATTTCCAGCATATTTGAACGTCATGTGTGTGGCGGCGGTTGTAATGAAGAGCCGTGGGAGCAGTAAGTATGTGACGAGTTTCCAAGACAGTGTGTGACTGGAATGTTGGTGAGGGAGGTTTGGATCGCCGAGTCCAGGTGTGGTGGACTCGTTACGGCTCTGGATCCAGCCCTTATCTAGGGTCATTGTATAGCCAACTCTTACCACAGATATATATGTGGAAACGTAGACCCCGTCTTAAAAGATGAAGTGTATTTTGTGAGTATGTTAATGGCGCATGGACGTTCCGAAGTATCTTGGTGTGGAAGTGACAAAGTGGGTGGTTGGAGGAGTTCGTTTTCCCCTCCGTCAGCGTCTAATTCGTTGTGACGGCCGTGCTCATCGTGTGAGCGGTAGCGGCAAAGGATTACGGAGGGTCACAGTGGGGCCTTAGTCAAACTCCAGTGGCCAGATGATTATAAGTTATTATAAAAGTTGTATTGTTTTATTAGCTTTTCAGTGTTATTTTTCGATATATAGTAGACTCATCTACTTGATGTAGTCTTATAATTTCTGATCTGTTCTCATGATCAGTAAGGTGCTATGCTTTTTCGGGTTTGTTTTTTTTTTTTTTTACTTATCTCTCAGACGCTAAAGTTCCCCCCCCCCCCACACACACACACACACTAAGACACGGTGTTGTGCTCTGTGTTTGCATCCTCGCCTGCACACTGCACAGTTTGTTTTGGTAAACCTTTCCATGATAACATCTCCAGAGAAGCTGTTAAATACCTGAACATCTGTTTAACTGTACCAAGGATAGTGATTCCTATGTAATGGACTTATTTGAAAAATAGCAACGCGTATTGACCTCCCATTCCGAAGGGAGAATAGTTGCTGAATTGAGCCACGTCTTAAAATGTGAGGGGCGAATGTACCAGTCACTCCCATATTGATTTGTGACAAACTGTGCCACTGTACTGTAACGGAACCCGCCTTCCATCTTCAAGCATAACTATTTCAGGAAGGTCATCAGTATGAAATCTGTTACTCTCTGGAAATATTATGATGATGATGATGGTACGAAGAAATGTATCATACATCATGATTAATGATTATTTCTCCAGTAGTGACGTGTGTCTGTACAAGATCAGAGCTTGGGGTAGGAGGACTGATGTCATCTGTAAAATTGGCGTAATTGATCATTCAAGCACGACGCAACGACCCTTTGATGTGATGGCCTGGCCTTTGACCTGACCCTGAAGGTCAAAGGTGAGGTAAGGCTCTTCGTATCCTAACGTCGTGCTGTCGTGCTCAAGGAGTTTAAAGAAAATTCTGCCAGAGGGAGATGGCTGATCAGAGGTGTGCTTTTCTCTCTCTCTCTCCTGCCTAAGCCACACTCGAATTCTGTTCGTATTGTGTTGTGTCCCGATTCCTACAATGTGTCTGCCTTTAAGAGGCAACTTCATCTTCACTAGAGGAATGGGGGATTTTTTTTCTCTCTCTCATTAGCTTGAAGTTGATGTGGGGACCTGTGTCTGTGTTTATCTTGGCGTGGGGACCTGCACCCGTGTTTGGTTTGGTGTGGGGACCAGTGCCTGTGTTTGGTGTGGGGACCAGTGTCCGCGTTTGGGGCGACTTCTTCTTGATGGGAAAGAAAAAAGTTAATTCGTCTTTTTCTTTGATGCTTTCGAGGTAAATTGTTTCTGGTAAATTGGTATTTTTATTTTGTTGTTGAGTGAATTAAAGTTTTGTGTTCTTGTGGAGTCACCTTGGCTGGCGGCTGGCTGCGCTTGGTTATCATAATGGTCATTAGTTGTATGGATATGTCCTTCATCTTTAGATGCAATATTTGTGTATGCTTAACATCACTGAATTATCAAACCCTTTGTGCACGACGTTACTACCCGTGGGCACGACGATACTACCCTTGAGCAAGACAGTACGACAGTGGAGCACGACGGTACGATGCCCTCGAGTACGACGATACGACCCTTGAGCATGACTGAGCGACAGTTGAACACGACGCGTCTCGACCCTCGAATAAGTCGATGAGACCTTTAAGCTTGACCTTACGACCCTTTGTGAACCATCATATCCAAGGGTCGTCGTACTGAAGGGTCGAACCATCGTGCCTCGGGGCCTTAAAGTTTTACGCCTGGTGTCCCGGTGTGGGTTGGAGGTGACCCGCTGGGAAGGCTAGGAGGCTTCGCACGTTGACTCTTGCCCATGTTCAGCTGGGTTACAGTTGACGTTTAGCAGATACGTCTGGCCGGGGAGGAGGCTCAGCGCTTTGGGCCCTTCTCTTGGTGCGTCCCTCTCCGTGTGTGCACCACTGGTCAACCATTCGTCTGATGTGCGGATTCCATTCGACTTTCTTTTGTAGGAAAAGGCGTTGGTCAAGGGCCACTGGTGCCCTCCGTCAAGAGTTGCTCCTCTACACTGTCACCCACATCAAGCTTGCTCCTTACACTGCAATAACCACCAAGGTTACTGCAGTATTCGCCAGCAGATTCCAGAGATGTCTGGGGAGGTTATTTACATTATGTATACCAGACTCGTGCTTTTATGTAGGTTCTGATCCGTCGCTTTTGTGTGACCCTTTTTTTTGTGTGTGTGTAGTTATCTCTTGAACCTGTTTTTGCGACGAGACTCTAGAGGCCACTTACATGTATGATGGGATTTTGTGGGTGTTGAACATTCCTCATGTGTGTGTGTGTGTGTGTGTGTGGCTGGCTGTGACAGCGTGTTGTCTCCTTGATACATAATTCCTACAGTCGGTTTGACCATCTCACTCCCCCTATTGTCCCCTCGCGTCCCAGGCAATAGAAAGGGATCATTTAGGCTATTAGACTCTATCACAGGCGATCAGAGGCGACTCAGCAGGGGAGACGAGGCGTCTCGCGTGCTGTGCCAAGGCATAGCCTCGTCTCCTTACCTTGGCAAAACTGGATGTATGTTTTGTCTACATTGCAGTTCGTAGACTCTCAGAAGTAGCCATTGTAGGATGGGGGTTTCGAGTTGAGTATGATTGTAATGAGGCTTTTTATTACAAGTTTTTGATATCTATTGTCCAGATTTTGATCGTGGTCCTTGCGTGTTCCTGTGACCCCCCCCCCCCCACACACACACAGTGCGTAAGAGGCTTCTGAAATTTTATCCTTTAGTATCCTTGGTTATTACTGTCACACACACATTATGGGACATATCATGGAGATATCTTGTGACCTTCTTAAGTTATTGTGAGTAACTTATGGTCCTTGTTAAGTGTCTGTGAGACCTTTAAGTGTCTGTGTACGTCACGTTAAATGTCAGTTTATTTTTATTTTATTTTCATTGTGTTGTTGAGGTCGTAAACGTCTTAATACCTTAACCTCTGAGTACGATAATTCCATCCTCGAACGTGACGGTACGACCCTTTTGCACGACCCCCCCCCCCCCCCCGTTACAATCCTTAGGTATGATGGCGGGACCTTATAGGATTGACCCTTTAAAGAGGTCAGGTCAGAGGTCACCCCACCACCCTTTGGATCCTACCGTCGTGCTCAGGGGTCGGTCGTGCCTCTTGTATTCGACGGGTCGTAACGTTATGGTCGTGACGCGTCGTGCCTCCGTCTTCAAAAGGGTCGTCATGCTGAAGGACAGAGAGAGAGAGAGAGAGAGAGAGAGAGAGAGAGAGAGAGAGAGAGAGAGAGAGAGCTGGAGGTCATGCACGTGTGAGTCATGAGTCTCTCTCTCTCTCTCTCTCTCTCTCTCTCTCTCTCTCTCTCTCTCTCCCTCTCTCTCTCTTCGCCTCTGGTAAATCCGATGACCCTCCCTCCCTCCCTTTCTCCCTTACAAGGTCTACTTCACGACGGAACCTATGTCATTAAGTCTCTCTCTCTCTCTCTCTCTCTCTCTCTCTCTCTCTCTCTCTCTCTCTCTCTCTCTCTCTCTCCCCAGTAGCGTGCACCAGGCCAGCGCACCACCTCCTGAGGTTCTGTGTCATTTAAGTTCCCCCTCCAATACGTGCACCAGGCCAGTCCACCTCCTCCTGAGGTTGGTTAGGTTGGCCGGCCTCGTCGACCAACCAGTCATCCTAGATGGTTATTGATAGACCGAGATGCTGGGAGGACAGATCTCCTCCCACATATCCTCTAGAAATGCCATTATACACACACACACACACACACACACACACACACACACACGTGTGTGTGTGTGTGTGTGTGTGTGTGTGTGTAATTTTGACATGAAGCTTAATTCTGTTTTCATAGGTTCACCATTTTATCAGCGTAACACATTATTTGGGCCTTGGTATATATTGAAACTTGACTATTCTCCGTGTGTGTGTGTGTGTGTGTGTGTGTGTGTGTGAGTGTGTGTGTGTTTGGAGCTGGCCAACGGCTACATAGGCCTACTGATAGGCTCCAGACTGGCTCTTAACTCATGTGACGCACCCACATCCCATTCTGATAGGCTTATTTCCGTTCCTCCAAAGCTGTAACATTTGTCACTGTGAAGAAAGTCGTATGTACGTGCTGGCTGGTGAGGCTCATGGGTCATGTTCTTGTGTAGGATGTTCATGAAGGTATTTTATGCCGTTACTGTTCCGCCTTAACACACACACACACACACACACACACACACACACACACACACAAAACACACACTCACACACGCTGGCCACAGGTTGAAGCACGTGGAAGTGTGGTTTCAGAGGTCGTCTGTACCCGATCTGCTCCATGGAATTGACTGTGGAGTATGGATGATACTTAGATCAAGGCTTTTACGTGTCACCATTTCTCACTGCAGCAGGTATTCAGTCGTACAGGTTAGGGTGAGGGAGGTGTGGCCACCAAGCACTCGTCTCCTCTCGTGTGTCAGCTCCCCTCCCTCCCACCCATCCTCATCCATTTGCCCTTCCTCTCCATTTGCCCTCCACCCAACCACTACCAACGCCCCCCGCCCCCTTCATCGCCCTCCTTCAACCCTCCATGACGGGACGACGCGTCATCAGCGTTCCCCGATGGGTGACGGGTTTATGGTTAACTATGTCAAGCCCTCTTTACCTAACCCCTTCCTCCCACTCACCTCCCCTCCTCTCTCTCTCTCTCTCTCTCTCTCTCTCTCTCTCTCTCTCTCTCTCTGTAGCGTAAAAACCTTTTGGACATTATGATGAAAAGGGGGCTCCAAATACTGAACACAGCCATCAGTTCACTGTAAACCGTAGTGGACATTTTAAGTGAACCAGGAGCGCGTACCGCTCTCTCCCTCCCAAGGCATAGAGGAAGAGAAACTTGAGAAGACATTAAGGTGGACGGGACGATACGTCGTCCTCTCGTGGAGTTAAATGAGAACTGTAACTCACAAGGTGTACCAGATGGTCTGTCACCGTCGGATTCCGGGAGAAATGGTGAGGTTCACGTCTTCCATATTGTTACGTTCAGTATCGTATCAGCTCAGCTGTATCAGGATTAGAACCTGACTGAAGTTATCGTATTATAAAGAAAAAGATAACTGGAGTAACTAATCAAGAAAAAGATAACTGGAGTAATTATCTTGATTTTCGTAACCCTGAAATGTATGGAAAGTAACAACTTAAATTGGTTGTGAAAATATGGTAAACAAATGATAGTTTTCAAAAATCGTAGCCACAATTCCTGAACATTTTCATTGAACTACTTCAGTGTGTGTGTGTGTGTGTGTGTGTGTGTGTGTGTGTGTGTGTGTGTTGTAAACAAATAACATCTTATGTGATGTAAAGTATTTATATTTGGGTAAAAAAGTCTTTGATAAAGTAATAGAGATAGTTCCTGCAGCGGACGTACAGTACTGTTAAACAGAAAACGGGTTATATTCTACTAATATCATGTAATAGATCCGTAGGATTATGAACCTGTCATTAGGGGACGTTATTTAAAAAAAAAAAAACGTTTCCGGATCTAGTGAATGAAATATTTATACGATGTTGTAATAAGATTTAGTTAATGTGATTACAATTGTACAGTAGTCAGTTATACACACAGACGGAGTAACGTTGTGGTAATGCCGAACGTGTGAGAGACATACCCTACGCCAGACGTGTGTGGGATAGTCTCTATAATTTGTTAAGATCTCATTTTCTTAGTTGATTTCTAAGATCGTATCTTGAAGGATTGTGAACCTTCTGCAGCAGTGATTGGAGGGCTTAGCATTACGGATGTCAGGAGGAGAAGAAAAAAAATTGTTGAAAGAACACAGTAAAAAGGGATCTTGAAGGCAGTGATAGAAAATGGAGGAGTAAGAACGAAATGTGTAGTTAAAGGAACAGTCGAAGAAGGGAGGAGGAAAGAAAAATGTTTTTGTTGAAGTAAGATTATTTCTGTTGTATGTTACATAAACAAAAAGTCTTCTTCGTTGGTTTCATTGTTCATTATTGATAGTGAAATTCCTCTTACCACGGGAAGGTGAAACAAAAAGTCTTCTTCGTTGGTTTCATTGTTCATTATTGATAGTGAAATTCCTCTTACCACGGGAAGGTGATTGTGTCATTTATCTTTGCCACCAGCTGTCATGTAAACTCTTGGAGAGTGATTGGTTAAGGAGTATTTCCCACCCCCCAGTGATTTTAGACTTCCAACTTCAATTTTCAATTTTATGATCCAGGAAAACCGCCCGAGATCTAGTTTCGAGCAAGTTTTTTGCCGGTAAACTTGGCGCCCCCTCTGGACGTAATTAGTGGAGAGTCAAGAGTTTTGATAGCGTCATTAAGGGCATGTGGTGTATGTTGAGGCCACGAGGTGGCATGTGGCTCATGTGTCTTACATTACCTTGATGACTGGGCGTTATATGGATGGCACCCGTGCCGCCCACTAGAGGTGTGGCAGTGGGTGCAGGTGTCTCCCAGAGGTGCAGCAGTTGGGGGAGGTGGGTTCCTCCCAGAGGTGTGGGTGCAGCAGTTGGTGGAGGTGGGTTCCTCCCAGAGGTGCAGCAGTTGGTGGAGGTGGGTTCCTCCCAGAGGTGCAGCAGTTGGGGGAGGTGGATTCCTCCCAGAGGTGTGGGTGCAGCAGTTGGTGGAGGTGGGTTCCTCCCAGAGGTGTGGGTGCAGCAGTTGGTGGAGGTGGGTTCCTCCCAGAGGTGTGGGTGCAGCAGTTGGGGAGGTGGGTTCCTCCCAGAGGTGCAGCAGTTGGGGGACGTGGGTTCCTCCCAGAGGTGCAGCAGTGGTGGGAGGGTTCCTCCCAGAGGTGCAGCAGTTGGGGGAGGTGGGTTCCTCCCAGAGATGCAGCAGTGGTGGGAGGGTTCCTCCCAGAGGTGTGGCATGAAGGGGGAGGGGGTGTGTCGGTGAGTGCCAGATGACCTCACCTCACTGTGGCACCGTGGCTCTGCCACCCGCCTGACGTCATGCGGCCGCCCTGTAACATGACACCCAACACATGTTTCATATTCTCAGTGGTGACGTTGTCATATGATCCTGGCGATGGGTGTGCTTGCGCTCGTGTGTCACAGCCCCGGGACTGTTGTTAAGAGCACACGAACTTTGGCTGTGGCTCTGGTGACTGAAGGTTCATTCATTATTATCATAAAGGGGGAAGCTGTGGACGCAGGATAACTGGCGTACAACTGGAAAGAAAAAAGAAAGTACAGAAGATTGTGTTTTAACATCGTCTTGCCAGGTTTATGGAAGACTGTGGACGCTTCAAATGTATTACGTCTTTGTCAGTCACACGATCGACTCCGTGATGAGTTATTTCCCAAGAACAATCATTGTTATTGTGCTTTTTTATATATATATATATATATTTCCGAGTGTTGTAACCAACGGTTATGGCTCCCCCATGACACGGCAGACAGATAAGTCATTGTGTACATGCTCTTCGTTATCATTTATTTATCTTGCTTAGGTTGTGGTCTTCGACGAGGGGAAGTCTTTTCCCCTGCCCTTGGGATGGTCTTGGACAATGAACGCCCAGTTACAGGCAGAACTTGTTGCTATTAATGAGGTCTTAAAGGATTAGAAAAAAAGGGGAGGGGGAGGGAGAATTCCGAATGTGAGATGATGATAAAAAAGAAATGTCTCGTAAATATTCCTTTGTCAGAATGAAAAGAGAGGATGTTGTTCACGAAGCTGTTCTTACTGAGGACATTTGTTGTAATGTTTGCGATGTAGAAATTTAAGGGAGGAAATGTTTACATTCCTCTGTGCCCCTGCACATGTTGGTGTGGTTGAGAGTGAATTTGGCAGATACTCTGGTAAGAAAGTGGATGTAAGAGGAATGAGGGTTTCATGTCTCCAAACATATATAGGAAACATAAATAAATGTCAAAAGGAGAGTTAAAGAGAAGCTAAAGGAAAGAGAAGATATTAAGGGAAACATGATTATTATATTATTACTATTATTGTTATTATTATTATTATTATTATTATTATTATTATTATTTTTATTACTATTATGATAGTTTTACTAGTATAACCGCTGGACTCCTATTTCGAGTTTTTCGAGGGTCTGTAGCCTCAGGCCTGCCCCTACCATCAGTAGCAGGGAAAAGATGGACTCCTTTGGATTCTATAAGTTCTTCGACGAGATTGTAATCGGATTGAAGTGACTTTTCACCCGCAGCGAAACCAAGAGCAGTCACATCCCGCCATTAAAGATGGCATCCATTTTCTATCAAACTTTTGAAAGTGAGATTGAATTGGACGCCAATCTCTGTAAGTGTATTGACGTGACTTGGAGCTGTTGGTACACTTCTTCAGTATTTATCCTCCTGACAAGCGTTGGTAGAAGTCCAGACGAATATCTTGAGAGAATGGCATCTAGTCTTAGCTGGAAATTCCCTGCCTGTGAGTCAAATAATGATCGGCGTAAACAGTTAGGCTGAGAGCGATGGCGGGCTTCACCACGTCCGATCCCGGAATGGCAATACTGCAGGTGGTGATATAGGTTCCCATTGATATAAAAGGGGGAAAAAAAAAGTAGGACAGACTTATGCAGATGATGTACAACATCATCAACATTAGTCTGCATTTTATAGGTGACAGTTCTAGGAAGCCGGGCGAAACCCGTGTTAGGGTGCGTAGATAGGCTTCGATAAACGCTACGTGGCTAGGATTGTATTCGCACGGTTGGCCGTTAATGGTGTTCTCTTTATGTCTTGATTGTCTTTCTCCTCTCTGTCCTATCCCTCCAGTCAACCAGTAAGTAACCCCTGCCATCCAATTACCCGTGTATTCCCCCTGACATCGTCGTCCTTTGAGCAATTGTCCTTCCCCTCTCATTGTCCGTCCAGCTTATATACTCAGCAGGGCCGGGGCTGGCAGCGTTAATAGTGACTATCCGAGTTGAGTGGGTGTATCGCGGATACTTAATGATAATGTCTTTCGCTACGGTATTATCTCGTGGAGCGCCGTCACCGTGGTATTATCCTGGTGATGAAATTTTTGTCGAGGTTCAACATATACACGATGGTGGAATTTTGACATCTTTTTTTTTTATATATATTACATTCCCCCGAGTGTGTCATTGTCAACTGATGAGGTTCAACGGCCAGGCGAGATGGAAGAGGGTGCAGGTCTTTGTAGTAAGATCGTGTGTACAGGTCTGTGTGAAGGAAGCTCCTTATGTGTGTGTTCCAGTGAGATGATGATAGCCCTGCTGAGGCTAGGGCAGCCAGTGGTCGTGTATGTAAGGTGGGCGGGTCGAATTGTTGGAGATCGTGTGACGCCCTCGGACAGACGAGGATGGACTTTGTTTACATTTTGTATTTGAATTGCGATTCTTAAGTTCACGAGATTCCACATCTGGTAGGGTCTTATGAAGACTTACGTTTCACTCTATGACTGTGTTACATATTATTTCGCCCTCCCCGCACCATGACTGTTAACTTTCATGATTCTAAGGTGATCTAAGGATGTGGATAACGATAGATGACTCGTGTGATTTGCCTTGTACAGGTCATGTTACGTTAAGGCATGATGGATGACCCGCGTCTTCTGTCACGCCTTTATAGGTCGTGTCACGGTAAGGGGGTTATTGTCTCGTTGCTTCAGGTGATAGTAAAAAAGTTGCTATCTCAATACATGTATGTCGTTTTATAAACCTTAGGGTAAGGAAACTTTTTTTTAACTGGTATCTAATTAGAGCTATAGAATTTGTAGCCTGGTAGGAGGAAATACCTGTTCCATTTAGTTATTGACTTTGGGGATTTTTATTGATGTAAAACAAGATTTCAAATTTTGCATATGTTCAGTGTATATATATATATATATATATATATATATATATATATATATATATATATATATATATACACGTTGTGTTAGTGTTCCTTACAATGATAAGGATGTTTAGACTAATGCTCGTATGAGAACTGACTCTGTTTCCTAAAGCAGTCAGTTACGTATTCCCGAAAGAATTTGTTATTCAGAGAGTTATTTGGATGTTAATCCCAATATCAGAGGACAGAATTAAAACGCTCATCTGTAGGCTCAGGGGGGCACATCCCGAATGATAACCCAACTAGTGTGTATTGATCTGGTGTGATGAACATGTAGAATAGCAAGATTCAATTTTTCAGTGAGACTTGCTAGAATGAAATGTCAGAAATGCTCGGGCACCACAATAGTAGTTTAAATAACATGTTAGTCACTAAGAATTTATGTGTAGCTGAATCTTTTTTCAGACTACAGACGTCCACGAGAGGACGTAGATGGTGTGGATAGGAAGGATTTGTTTTGTATGCCTCTTTAGGTTAGACACAGTGTGCCCCCCCCCCCTCTCATCTCTATCCGTGAGGCACGAAAGTAGAAGAGACCAGTTCCTCATCTTCCTGGGAGACAGACCGAGGCTTTGGATAATTGTGAGTCATGGAGCAGAAGTTGACATGTGGGGGAAAGAATCGTGATACTCTTGTTTGGTCAGAGCCAGGCATGAGTGAGAAGGGATGGTGTTGGTGGCGTGGTGGTGGTGGTGGTGGTGTGGTGGCTTTAATTAAGGCAGATGTTGTACACGGTTCGTCGGGCCTTAACGCCTGGCCGGGGACTGTGTCTGTATACGGCATGTAGAGATAGTCGTAATGGTTGTGGTAGTCTTGAGAGAGAGAGAGAGAGAGAGAGAGAGAGAGAGAGAGAGAGAGAGAGAGAGAGAGAGAGAGAGAGAGAGAGAGAGAGGTTTTGATGGTGGGTGAGGGAGGGAGTGGCGGTGTTGACGGCGTTGAACGTTAAAAGGAGGTAGTGGTGACAGGCGTCGGGCTGTGAGTGGTGATGGTGTTGAGAGAGTGAGGGGGAGGTAGGTATGGTGGTGGGGGCTGATGGAGACGGTGATGGTAACGGTGGGAATGAGAGAGGCGGCAGTGTTGGTGGTAGTGGAGGAGGTGGCAGGCCTAAGACTCCGGTGGTGGCGCCTGCGGTGAGAGAGCTCGAAGGGGGAAGGTTTCCTTTTTTTCCCTTTTTTTGAGGGAGCGTGTGTCCACCAGGCGGCGATGAAGCTATTTTCAGGTGGTGGGAACAGCTGCCTGCTGGCGTCGACGGAGGCAGGAGCCTGGCTAGCCATCTACGGCCGGGCGTCGGGACCAGATTAGCGCCGGCGGCCCCTGGACGGTTTGGGGCGACGGGGCTCGAGCTGTGTCGGGTCGGGTGAGACTGGTGTGGGAGAGGGATGGAGGAAGAGGAGGAGGGAGGGAAGGGATGGAATGTGTATGTGGAGGAGAGGAAGGGATGGGATGTGTATGTGGAGGAGAGGAAGGGATGGGATGTGTATGTGGAGGAGAGGAAGGGATGGAATGTGTATGCGGAGGAGAGGAAGGGATGGAATGTGTATGTGGAGGAGAGGAAGGGATGGAATGTGTATGTGGAGGAGAGGAAGGGATGGAATGTGTATGTGGAGGAGAGGAAGGGATGGAATGTGTATGTGGAGGAGAGGAAGGGATGGAATGTGTATGTGGAGGAGAGGAAGGGATGGAATGTGTATGTGGAGAAGGGAGGAAAGGGATGTAAGGTGTATGTGAAGAAGGAGGGTAGAGGATATGGCGATGTCGGTGGAGAGTTATCCGGGGAGGGAGTATAGCAGTGTGAGGGAGAAGGGCAGGGGAACTGTAGCAAGAGGAGTGGGGAGGCAATTATGTTGGGTTAGGGAGAGGAGGGAGGAGGAGGAGGAGGTGAGAGTTTTTATTCAAGGGATGATGGATGTGAAGGGGGAGAAAAGTTCCTAAAATCACGTCGCGATTGTTTGAGGGAGAGAGTCTTGAAGGTACGTTGGGAGAGGGGGGTGTCTTTGCGTTAAGAGTGGATGGTGGGAAGGTGAGGGGGTCAGACGGAGGCAGATCCGTGCTGGTGTTTTGGTGGCGAGGCGGAGAAACTGCAGAAGTGAGCTGCAGTTTCTTGGAGACGTATCACGTGGGTGGCATAAGACACAGGACGCGATTATAATCATCGCACAACACCAGGCGCAGCTCACATCTGTGTCGTGGCCGTGAAAACATCGTAATATTCATCTCGGTTGTCCTTGAAATTAGTTGAAGTTTTCTGGTGGTTGGGAGCACACTTTTTGGCCTGAACCCGTGTGGGCAGTCACTAGTGCTCATGCAGACGTGGGAGTGGTTTAGGGCCGGGCTTAGAAAGGTTGGAGGTGAGTGTGTGGTTTGTTATATGTGTGCCGCAGCCTGGCCGGGGTCAGGTTTAGCTGATGACTACCAGAGACCTGCTGGACAGCTGTACAAAGATACAAAGAGAGGAATTACTTACATTACTTACGTTACTTACTTACTTACGAGTACTTACTACGATATTTTGCCAAGGTGCAGGGCCTGCCCGTAGCGCTCACCGCTGAAAAATGTAGTTGAGAAGAGCGAGTCTTGTGTGTTGAATGTTGTCAGTAGTTCATGAAAGGGAGAGATTGTATACACGTGTGTGGACTGAAAGCCAGCAGCCCACGTTTGGGTAAGGCAACAAGAATAGACAGCTCCCTGGGTCAAAGGAATGACACTTGATAGTCACTGAAGAGTTGGCTCACACTGCACAGCCGTTACTACTAACCCTCCCTACACCCAGGCGGGTAGTAGCGCTAATATACCTCCCTGGTCCGTGGCTGCCTGCCACCTCCTGCCTACACACAGAGAGAGAGAGAGAGAGAGAGAGAGAGAGAGAGAGAGAGAGAGAGATCAGAGCGAGTGTAGCGAAAGCAGCGATGACTTCAGTCAGCGCGTCTCTCCCGTGTGGCGTGCTGTTGTGCGCTAACATCATCGGAGAAATGTCAGGTCTGAGAAGACGTGTGCAAAAGTCCTCTACAGCCGTCACTCTCGATTCAGCCAGACGTCTACCCGCTTAGCCTGAGCAAAGGAAAGCCTGCAGAACTGGACCCATCAACGTCGTATCACACACACACACACACACACACACCGCCTTTCGCATCGAACCGAATCTTTTGGCTAACAGCGGAGGCCATTTAAGGTTCTATGGCTTTTTGTGGGGGAGGGGGGGGGGGGCGGCGAAGCACCGGGGTTACATCCACAGCTAATCTACTTATTTGCATTTGCATCAGTGGTTCTGCCAGTGGTTGGAGTAAAGGGGATGGGGTATTGAACGGCTCGGGCTTGCACGCGGGAAAAACCTTCACACTGGAATTCTCATTTCAGTGTCTGAGTTGATTGTTTATTTTCCGGTTGAGAAATGACCGACTGCGAACAGTCCTAACGGTTGATTGAAGCAGCGATTATTTCCGATGGCGTTGGTATATTTCATGGTTGACCTTACCTGACGAATGTACTGTGTCAGTGTACTGTGTGTACCAAATTTAGAAATTTTAGTTTCTTTTATTGTTTTTCTTGTTTTGGTCGTCATCATCCGCTCCCATTCCCAGGTCTGTCCTCGCCCCCCGATCCTCCTCGCCCGCCCACCACACTCGGCACAGGGTTAAGAATTAACAAGGTCGGTGTTGGAGGGCGTAGGGGGAGAATGCTAGGCTAATGCCATCACTTTACTTGGATGCCTTCCCGTTCTCCTTCGGCCCACGGGGAACGGTGGAAAGAAATGATATTACAGGCAATAGAGTAGGCGCTTCTGTCGTGTGGTTATCAGATCTGTTGTGGTGTCAGACCTCGTGGGTTTAAATGTCGTTCCCTGTGTGTTGTGGTGTCAGCCATTGTTATATAGGGTGTCATTTCCTGTGTGTTGTGGTGTCAGCCCCTGTGTGGTGTGGTGTCAGTTCGTGTGTCCTGGAAGGATGCTTACGTGTGTGTATGTGTGTGTGTGGTGAAGGTAAAGTGAGTAACATACATGACCATGATCACGCTGATATTCGTCAGGAAAATTCCGAAAGTCTTCGTCATGAAGTGGGGCCTGGTCGGTGAAACTCCCTCGTCTGTGAGTCAGGTGCCACTTTAGGGATTCCTTAACTCCCTCGTCAGGGATCCCTCGAGGAGCAGAGATCCACCCCGGTGTGAATCCCGCGGCGACTCCTTAATATTTTGCATTTTAAGAGGAAAACAACAAGATTTTGCAGAAGTCTCTTTAAGGAAAGCAGTTTTCCCCCAGCTCCGACCGTTGGGCTGCCTTAAGTGTTTCCCCAATGGTAGATATTTAGATTCCTCCAAACTATGAATTCTAACAAGGTCTTTTGTGGTAATTTGGCTTTTTTTTTTTTTAAACCTTGCTTTTCGGGGAAATGATAAAGTGTTGAGTGTCGTTATTTATTCACACTTGCTTTAGGTTCATATTTATTATCCCAGATCCTTGAAACTGTGTGTGTGTGTGTGTGTGTGTGTGTGTGTGTGTGTGTGTGTCTGTGTGTGTGTGTGTGTGTGTGTGTGTGTGTGGAGGAGTTGTTTTGATTGTCCTTGTGTGTGTGTGTGTGTGTGTGTGTGTGTGTGTGTGTGTGTGTGTGTGGGATATGAGTCCCAGGTAGTTCTGTAAACGTAAGTCCTCTGGAAGCTGTGACTCTATTTGGATTACCCTCATTAGAAACATACGGTAATTCTGTGTATATTTAGACAGTGATGTTTCCACCCAGATTGTTAATTTCATACTTGAGTATATTTTTGCCCTGTTGTAATGAAAGGCTTGAGGGGGATAGTTATTTCGAATGAATGTGTAATAATCTTATATCTGGATATTTATCTTCTAATTTTTTTTTCTTTTGTTTCAGGTGAGTTGTGCGGGGACGTGCCAAAGCTGAGACAGAAGAAGCAGTTGGATGTGAGCTGCAGTTTAAGGTATTTCCATCTGACACCTTTTCGAGACGTCATTGGGAAAATGTGGTGACCTGACTGTTGTGGGAGAGATGATGATGATGATGGTGACTGGGTGGAGGAAGGTCACTACCGTGTGCCAGGCTTCTCTGTTTGGTGTGATAGATAGATCTTTAGTGGTGTGGTGAACAGACTGATTTTTAGGTTTGTGACAGACGCATGACGTGCATAGTTTTTAGGTTTGTGACAGATGCATGACGTGTATAGTTTTTAGGTTTGTGACATGCATGACGTGTATAGTTTTTAGGTTTGTGACAGACGCATGACGTGTATAGTTTTTAGGTTTGTGACAGACGCATGACGTGTGTAGTTTTTAGGTTTGTGACAGATGCATGACGTGTATAATTATTAGGTTTGTGACATACATGACGTGTATAGTTTTTAGGTTTGTGACATGCATGACGTGTATAGTTTTTAGGTTTGTGACAGACGCATGACGTGTGTAGTTTTTAGGTTTGTGACAGATGCATGACGTGTATAATTATTAGGTTTGTGACATACATGACGTGTATAGTTTTTAGGTTTGTGACAGACGCATGACGTGTATAGTTTTTAGGTTTGTGACAGACGCATGACGTGTGTAGTTTTTAGGTTTGTGACAGATGCATGACGTGTATGATTATTAGGTTTGTGACATACATGACGTGTATAGTTTTTAGGTTTGTGACATGCATGACGTGTATGATTATTAGGTTTGTGACAGATGCATAACGTGTATAACTTTTTTGGCTAGATCCTCGTAAGATTATATTTGAATATCTTTTCTAATCCTACGCACACACAGTATTTCTTACCATTCGATACCTCTCTCCTGTGAGGAGGTAGCGCTTCTATCAAAAGCCGTGTAGCTTTTCGCTGTGGTATAGGTAAGTTGGCAGGTGTTTTCAGCGTGTGTTTGTGATCACTATTTGTGATTACTATTTATGTTTGACGGGCAGAGAGTTTCACACTCTGCGTTGCCCCGTGTACTTAACCTTGTATATGGATGTACCATGTCCTTACTCCTATGTATGAATGCACACACACACACACACACACACACACACACACACACACACACACACACACACACACACACACGTCGTGTGTTCCAGGTACCCACTCTATCGACCAGCCCTTAGGTAAGGGAGGCTGAACAGCTTTGTGTGTGTGTGTGTGTGTGTGTGTGTGTGTGTGTGTGTTGTGTATACATTACTGTTTTTTAGACTACGTTTGATGACAATAACAGTTTGAGGGTGTTGATCAATTTTTTTTAGACAAGGTCTTCTTACATTGGGTAGGTACGGGAGGTGTAGTCGGGCCGTCAAAACCTTATATGGTTTTGGTGAGCATCTTTAATTTTTCCCCCCCCCCTCCCACCTTTTCCTGGTGGCTGGTGTTTGTGTGATGGGTGTTGTGAGTGCCACTGGACTCGACCATTTCTTACCCCCCACCACCACTCCTCTCCTCTGCTGGCCTATTGCCACTCGCGAGTGATTCCCATTGTGTCGTAAGACAACTCGTTGTTCTTGACGGCTTCCCCCTAGGTTTTCTGAGCGTGACGCTCAAAGGCCGAGTCTGTTGGATGCACCTGCTGCTGCTGCTGCTAGGGTAGCCGTTGTGTTGTGCCCGCGATAGCCTGTCTCTCATCTTCCGTGGTCGTTGATGCTTCTCGTAGATCCTCGTGTGTGTGATGGAGTTAGAAGGGCGGTTGCCCTGACGTCAAGCCTGCATTATTGGCGTCAAGCAAATCTAACGTATTGATTTTCTGTTCGGTTCCGTTTTTTCTTTTTTTTTTTGCTTTTAATTCCTGTTCCGCCTGAGATACTTCCAGTTGGGGGGGGGGGGGGGGGTTCGGTTACTCCTAGAGGCCTCTCGAAGTCATATCTACCTTATCTGTGTGAGATGGAAGTGTTATAGAACTGAATTTGGATCTGGGGCGGCCAGGCCAAGGTCAGTCATATATCAACTGACTGTTATATTTTCTTTGTTGTATCTCCCTTGATGATGTGATTATTACACGAAACTGCACTTGGGAACTTATCGTGTTTCATTTTCCCGTGGACTCATAGGAATATATGTATGTATGTATATATATATATATATATATATATATATATATATATATATATATATATATATATATATATATATATATATATCTCAGTTTCCCCACATCACTTTTCCCATTATCAGGTAAAGTCCTCCATTTTCCATTGCTGTTTTCTTAATGAGAGTGTTTAGACCGTCCTAGTAAAAGGGGTTAAGTCTTCCCGCTCATTCGAGGGAAACATTTTCGTTTTCGTAACAGTTTACGAGGCGTTTGGTTTACACCTCGCGGGAAACTGATATACTCGGCGAGTCCAACGTTGGAAGACTATAAGGGAGGTGAGCGACGCAAGACGAAAACTTTTTTTTGTACATCGAAGTTGTCGTTGTGTTCAACGGTGAGGCGGAATATCTTCCTCGTACACACACACACACACACACACACACACACACACACACTGACGCTCTAGAGATGTGTGTGTGTGTGTGTGTGTGTGTGTGTGTGTGTGTGTGTGTGTGCGTGGTTGAGGTACCTCTCCCCAGCTCTCACTCACTTGGTAGGTAGGTAGAAAGGTTGGTGGTAGGCAGTACGTAGGAAACCATTTACCAGGGAATGTGTATTACCGGTATTACTCTCTCTCTCTCTCTCTCTCTCTCTCTCTCTCTCTCTCTCTCTCTCTCTCTCTCTCTCTCTCTCTCTCTCTCTCTCCCAGCCTGGGAAGTCAGCGCCGGTTGTGTAGCGAGCGCCAGGATTTTATTGGCTGTCAAGTGTCACTCCTTTTGGCCCCGGCCACACGTGGGCTGCTGGCTTTCAGTCCACACAATCAGACAGTCTCTCTCTCCATCTCACCCACAACGCTTGGCAACACGAAACTCATACGACTCGTTTTTCGTAACTAGATTTTCTTGCGGTGGGCGTTACGCGATAGCCCAGCTTTTTGACAAAATCTTTAAGTACTCTGTGTTTGTATATATATATATATATATATATATATATATATATATATATATATATATATATATATATATATATATATATATATATATATATATATATATATATATATATATATATATATAAACTTAGATGTTTTGTATCGTTCTTGTTTGCCGTTTCTCGCGTATTGCGGTAGCGCCAAAACTGACGAAGAACGCTGTAGCTGTCATGTATGATGCACCGAAACCAGCGTCCACCATCGAGTGTAGGACTCGAGGACTTTGTTTAACACGTATCTGCAGTGCGCTTAACTAGCGAGGTTATTGAGGATACGTAGGCCCGGAGGCCACAGCAGACTGATATGAGGGAATAGATAGGAGGTGCTTCGCTGGTCGTCCTGTAGAGATAAAGACCTTCCAAAATTATATGGCACAGTTGACTCTAGGTAAAAAGGTGTTGGTTGTGGGTGTATCGAGGTGGTCGGGTTGGTTCGTGGCGCCTGGATGAGCTCAGCTGGCAGACCTGAGTGTTGGTTGTGGGCGAACACCTCTTATCTTGCCCAGCCTCCAGTGTATCGGGTGACGGGCGTGCGCCGCCCTCCGCTACAACATGGCCTGCGGTGACCCACCGACACCACTCCCTCCCAGTATCAGCTTGTTCCACCACACTCCTGGCCGCCAGCCCGGGGGCGAAGGATACGATGTATTCCCGTGTTCTGGAGGAGGTCACGTATTCCAGACGGCCCCAGAGAAGTTGTTTTAGAATACTTTCGAGGAAGACCTGATTTAGTTTCCTCGGAATAATAATTGAGCGGGCCGGCTGCCGGTGATGCAGTCGTGTGGGCTGACGCAACCAGCTGCCTGATGAATTAGGGAGGCTCGGTCGCGTGTGTGAGGGGCTCAGGCGGGGAAGGGAGCCTAATCTCGACGCCATTCTCGCACTTTCCTCCACCCGATGTACCGGGGATTTGTCACAGTTACACGTCTGTAGAACCGCGTATGGCCAAGTGGAGGGACCGTAAAGGATCTTGTACCTAACCTGGGGGGTTAATCTACCGATCGAGACCAGTTTGTGTACAGCGGGTGAGAGAGAGAGAGAGAGAGAGAGAGAGAGAGAGAGAGAGAGAGAGAGAGAGAGAGAGAGAGAGAGAGAGGAGAGTCTTAATTACGGCCACGTTTCGCATTAGTGACAGTGACATTTCACGTGCCTCCCCATACCCCCGCCTCCCGCCTGTTTCCCTCAGCTGTGTTGGTTTGGTTATTCCAGCCTTTCATTTTGTCCTCTCCGCAAACAAGATCATTCCATGACATTATATACTTCTTGTGTCTTCTCCTCTATTTGTAATGTCTTTCGTCATGATGGATGAATGTTTGGATACGTTGGTCTCGGGATGGTGATTACAGGTGTCGCGTGAACCGCCCAGAGGGCGCGCCCCTCACCAGTGATGCCCTGCGTCACGTTGTTCGATAGTGGTTAAGTGGTGTGGAGATCTCCAGAGAGTGGCCTGGGGTTCGCATCTCCTCCCGTGTGGTTGGTGGTGGGGGTGGTTCATCGTGGCCTTAACCACCCTCGTAAAATGCTTTTTTTTTTATTTTTTTTCCTCATAGTTAATGGTTCTCGTCGCCCCTGGCCGGGGCCTCTTAACCTCGGTATTGGATGGGTTCTTAACTCCTCTTAATACTGGATGGTGTCTGGGCAGCCCTTTTGGTATTTACGTAAAAAGAGAGAGAGAGAGAGAGAGAGAGAGAGAGAGAGAGAGAGAGAGAGAGAGAGAGAGAGAGAGAGAGAGCGTTTTTTAATTCGTGCAGTTTGTTTTCGTCATGATGTAACCCCATATTTAACCCTGGTGATCATGATATTAGCATAATGGATTCATTTGTAAAAGTTTCTTGCTCCTCTTCCTTGCGTCTTCCGACGTGACCTTTGTCCTGAGGGAGGGGTGACGTCACAGTCATTTAGTGGGTGGACGTCAGGTTTGTGGGCGGTAGGTCTGGGGCAGCTGTACTAACAAGGCTGGCTTTGGGTCGGCGTCGTAGTCGGGCGGTGCGCGAATTCACCACCGCCACGGCAGCTCGTGTTATATCAAACGCTTCATTATTGCTGCATGAGGGAGAGGGTGTGTGTGTGTGTGTGTGTGTGTGTGTGTGTGTGTGTGTGTGTCCTGTTGGCGCTTTAGCCTATCTAGAGGTATTTATGATGTGAATTTGTTAAGTTTATGACCCAAGAGTTGTACCACTCACAGTAGAACACTGTGTCGTAGGCTTTGAAAAAGATAAAAAAAAAAACTTTTAGGAATAGGTCCAAACAGATCCTGCAAGAAATGGCACTACACCTCATTGATGATATACCCGAAATTATAAAACTGTGACCACGTTTTGCATGTAGCAGGTAAATATCCTGCATGAAAGATCGTGTGGAAATCTATGCAATGAGAACCAACTTGGTAAAAGTTTGTCGTAATTACCTGGCTACTGGAGTCTGAGAAGGGACCACTGTGATCTCCGTAGTCCCCGTTTACCCTCCCGCTCGCAGGATGAGGACCGGGTGCACGGTGAGTGAGCCAGTGATAGCGGCACGAATCAGTCAGACTCAGTTGGTTGTTTTCCTGAGCGCCGTCCTGCCCGAAGAAGGTACGGGTGGCTCTGGCGTGGGTGTCGGCGGTGTCCTCAACCCCTGCTGGCTGCTACGTAGGTGGATGTTGTGTGGACCCAGGGGCTCGCCCCTCAGTCCCTGGTTGTGTGTTGGGGGCCTAGTGGTGCGTTGTGGTTGTACAGGTGTTAGTGTACGGGGATAGCGGTATATACATATGCTGGTGTATACTGATGATGATATTGTTCAATTGTTGGTGTATAGTGATGATGGTATTGTTCAAATATTGTGTATAGTGATGATGGTATTGTTCAATTGTTGGTGTGATGACAGTATTTTTCAAATATTGGTTTATAGTATTGATGATATTGTTCAAATATTGGTGTATAGTGATGATAGTGTAGTTCAAATATTGGTGTATGGCGATGTTAGTCTTGTTTAAGTGTTTTTTTCGTGTGTATGTATCGTCCTGATGGTATTGTTCATGCACTGGTGTCCAGTGATGGATGGGGGACACACGTGTGCGACCATTAATTTCCTCGGCAAGTTCGACGGCAAGTTAACTTTTATTATTGTTCAGTCGCTGTGTTTTTTTGTTTACCAGGGGAGCAGCTCGCCCGGCGTGTGACATGTGCGTCCACTGAACCCATCACCCACACTCTTGTGTCATCCATCTTCCTTTCCGCCAACACAGGACCGATCGTGTCAGATGCCTGCCTGGAGACCACGTCCACTCTCCCTGGGACAGTATGTGACACACCCTGGGACAGTATGTGACACACCCTGGGACAGTATGTGACTCACCCTGGGACTATGTGACACACCCTAGGACATTATGTGGTACACCGTGGGACAGTATATGTCACACCCTGGACAGTATGTAACTCACCCTGGGACAGTATGTGGCAAACCCTGGGACAGTATGTGACACACATATACATACACACACACATCGTCTAGTCATACCATCCCTCCACATTCATCACCATATCTACAAAAAATATGGAATATAAAAGCACTTCATCTCTGTCAAGGCCTGCAGTCTTCGGGTCTGTTATTATTACCGTCCCAGAAACACACGCTCTGGGGTGGCAGGCAGTCTGCCTCTTAAGGTCGGAGTGGATAAAACTGGATTACTTTATAAACTGGGTGACTCAGCTGTTCTCGGCGTCTTTTCGCTGAGATATACAACCTTTTTAACAGCTGTGACAAACCTCTTTTTTATTACTTTTTTCCTTTTATTTTAGGGGGATCTTGACGATTTAAAGTAGATCACGAAAGCACGGCAATTCTCGCTGCACACGAAGGTGCGACCCTGTAGGTTAGGGAGGGGAGGAGGGGAGGTGACGTCGTTCGTGCTCCAGGGTCGTATCTCTGTGGCTGCAGGAGTGACCGTCAACTCAGAGCTTAACATTGACGTATGACCTGGTGTGTGTGTGTGTGTGTGTGTTGCGGGGCGCGAGCTGAGCGAGGGACGGGGAGGGAGGGTGTGTGAGAAGGATGTGTGTGGTTGCGGTAATGATAACTACGGGACTGGCAGCAACATCGCGAGGCACATCATCAGTAATCGTGAATCGCTCGCCAGGCAACGGGGTAACGTGTGTGTGTGTGTGTGTGTGTGTGTGTGTGTGTGTGTGTGTGTGTAATAAATAAAGGAAGGTTTATTGAATTCAGGCAGCCATTTATCTGGTAATATATTGTTGAGGAATTATATAATTGGGTGGAGGGTGGGGGGGGGGTATAATTATGATTATTTAATTGATCACAAAAGAGCTTAAAAGATCAAAGTGGGGTTCGATTCTTTTACGCTTTCGATAAGCAAATGAGTGAAGTGTATTTACATATTGCTAGAAGTTCTGCAGAATAGATTTGATAGTTGATAATTATACATATTGTAGTGATTTGCTGAACTTAGTTCATAATTATACCTGTAGTGGTGATTTGTTGAACTTAGTTAATAATTATACATTTAGTAGTGATTTGTTGAACTTTACGTGATGTAAGGCTATGTACTGGTTGAATTTGCTGTCGTATATGTTCACATACGTTAGGTATTTAACGGTAAACATAACGTGACGTAAAGTTTCGTAGTGGCTGAACATAACATGGTGTGTAAAGTTACATAGTGGCTGAACATAACGTGATGTGTAAAGTTACACAGTGGCTGAATGGCAGTATACTGTGTTGACATACATTACGTATTTAATGGAGAACATTTAGTGATGTAAAGCTACGTGCTTGTAGAACAGCAGTATCACTACGTTGACGTGTGTGTATAATGGTGATGGATGTGTTCGCGCTGGTTGCCTTACAGCAACACAGGAGTTGACGTACACAGAACTGTGGGTGAACTTATAAGCTGTTTGCTTGCTTAGCTGTGCCGCTCCTCATGGATTGTTTATGGCTTTCACAGTAGTGTGTGTGTGTGTGTGTGTGTGTGTGTGTGTGTGTGTGTGTGTGTGTGCCGGTCTCATCCACATCTGGACGTGTGTTTGTCATGAGTCATGTGTCACTGGCTTGGGGTCCCCTCTTGAATAATATCCCCGGTGGTTCCATCATCCCAGGGGACGGGAGGTTGATGGTAATGCCTACTCCCTCAAGGTCCCCAGTTGGGTAGAGGGGAGGGGCGGCTCTCCTTAATATTTACCCAGAGGTTCTTCCTCTAAATTTAGCCTGCCATGTAAACCTCTCCCCGTCCGGCCCTGGCAGTGTGGAAGTCCAAGGAGCGTTTTAATCCCGTGCCGTCGGGGGGTTGTGGTCTCACGGTCTTCATCAGCACGGGGCTTGCTCCTTCCACAGGACATACCCAGTCTTCTCTCACATGAGTGCGGTGAGGTGAGGTGCGATCCTGCTGCAGTGGATGTGGTCGTGAGTGACGGAGGAGGGTAGAGGCGCGGTGTGCTGTCCACCGGCTGGATTTGTAGCCCTCTTTTTTTTTTTCGTCTTCTTCTTTTGTCGCTTATCCGCCATACTTTCCCGTCGTCGACTTTTTTCGTCTGTGCGTGTGTGTGTGTGTGTGTGTGAGAGAGAGAGAGAGAGAGAGAGAGAGAGAGAGAGAGAGAGAGAGAGAGAGAGAGAGAGAGAGAGCTCATCAGTTCCACAAATGGCGTGGGATACTGACGCACGCGACTTGGTGTGTGTTTAGCTCACGTCTCGAATATACAACCTCGTGTTCATGACGAAGTGGTCTCGGCTCACGTCTCGAATATACAACCTCGTGTTCATGACGAAGTGGTCTCGGCTCACGTCTCGAATATACAACCTCGTGTTCATGACGAAGTGGTCTCGGCTCACGTCTCGAATATACAACCTCGTGTTCATGACGAAGTGGTCTTGGCTCTGAGCTTATTATGGTTGTCACCAGCGCTGGTGTTTATCGCAGCCCAACGCAAGAACCTTTGAAAGACATTTTACCATCCTGAGATCAAGGATGTTGGCAGGAACACGGCTCCCACGTGGTCGGTGAAGTGCCACAGACGGTGCAAACTTATATGTCATTTTGAGGTGCATTGATTACAAAAAACGCCAAAAGATATATATATTTTTTTTAATTATACTTATATATCGGTTTGGGCCCGACCGTGAAGTAGAGGTCATAGGTCACTCGATGCATGGTTTGCCACTTATGGCACTAACAAAATGCTAATTCAAATGAACGCGGATGATGGATTTTTGGCGAACGATACAGCGTACGATGCGCGCGCAGACTCTTCGTTTTGTGGACGGACACAGAAGTTAGCATGCTCTGACCTTTGCCCCTCAGGGTCAAAGGTTAATTACAGCAAGTTTGTTTCAGGTCTATGGCTCGTCAGACATGCCGACCGAAACAAGCGCGACACCAGATGCGTCGCTTGCTACCGTTTCATCGTAAGATACGTGTAGTTGCTATTCCGTACCATTGTTGACGCAAATGGGTCCTGTTCTTCATCGTATGTGACGCAAAGTAGTTCGCATTCGTCACTATATGTGACGTGGATCTTTTCTACTCTCGTCCCTGTGTGACGCTCGTACTATCTACTCTTTAATTAATTCCAAAAGAAGGAACAGAGAATTGGGCCAGGTGAGGGTATTCCCTCAAAGGCCCAGTCCTCTGTTCTTAATGCTACCTCGCTAATGCGGGAAATGGCGAATAGTATAAAAGAAAAGAAAAAAATATATATAAAATATATATATATATATATATATATATATATATATATATATATATATATATATATATATATATGCAACAGATACTCTGTAATCTTCAGCATATATGACGCCCACAGTTGGTACTCTTGACCATGCGTGACGCATTTTTTCCGTCGGGTTAAGTGGAAATTGAAGGAAAAAAATATGCTATATGTTACGCTGTCATCCGTCTGACCCGCAGGATGTTGTCGTAGCGAGGAGGAGGCGACATGACGAGACCACGGTTGATTGTGAGGGACGGTGTGATCGCTGGCTGCTGGGCTTGTCCTGCGCTGTTCGTCAGATTGTACGGAGGGAGAGATCCCAGTCATATGTTTCCCTCGAAGTCATTCAGATTTAGCTGTAGCAACCAGCTCTCTCTCTCTCTCTCTCTCTCTCTCTCTCTCTCTCTCTCTCTCTCTCTCTCTCTCTCTCTCTCTCTCTCTCTCTCTCTCTCTCTTGTATATTATTACACTGGTTCAGATTTTGAAGATAAGGGACCCCCATC
This sequence comes from Panulirus ornatus, assembly GCF_036320965.1. Taxonomy (NCBI): domain Eukaryota; kingdom Metazoa; phylum Arthropoda; class Malacostraca; order Decapoda; family Palinuridae; genus Panulirus; species Panulirus ornatus. The sequence continues at coordinate 15,161,417 of NC_092228.1, forward strand.
AAAATTACGGTGAGGCGCCTGCAATACGAGCCGCGAGTGACAGCGGAGGTGTATGGAGCGAAAGCATAAATATATATATATATATATATATATATATATATATATATATATATATATATATATATATATATATATATATATATATATATCACTCAGCCTCTCCAGTTGAGCTCCGAAGACAACATGTTCAGTGGGTGCCTTGACCTTGGAGAAATGAAGTCGACAATCATGGAAATGTGAGAGATTATGACGTGCCAGCGATGGTCTGACGACGTCAGATGTCCCAACCTTCAAGAGATCGTAACAAAGGAACAGTCGAATCTGCGAGGTCTGTTGTTGTCAGGGGCCAGCGTCTGTTGGACCAGCTACCTCTTAATACAAGGAACACCAGGGGAAGACATACCCCTGGGCGGCTTCACGTCACAGAAGTGAATGGTTTATCTACAGGGTGTGGCTTACCAGCCAGGTCGTGCATCACAGAATGATTGGAGACCTGGATCATTGAACAGCCTGGTAGACCAGTTCCCCCTCACTAGGGAAGCCTGGTTACAGACTCAGCTGAGGAGGAGGGGGGATGGTGTTGGGGTAGGAGTAAGGGAGTATGGAGGTGTTTTTATCGCAGGACATATGGTGTTAAACCTGATCCAAGCTGGTGCCTCTCCTGTGTAGCTCATTATGTGGTCGGTGGACACTCCACGAGCCTCTAGCCTCGGCCCACACTGTCTTTGTGTTACCCTTCACAGTCTCCCCAAGACGCCGCCCTTAACTACTCGAGCCTCATTAGTGTTCCTGTGTGGCAGCCTCGCCCCTTGAATCTCCCGCACCCAAGATCTGTCCCCCGTTTTTTCCTCAAGTGTGTCCTTTTTGTGTGTATCCCCCTCGCAGTGTCCTCCTCCTCGGTCCTTATCTTCTTCCTGTATTGCCTCTTCTGCCTTATACGTCTTCTGTGGGTTTTCCTTTCCTGTCGATGCTCAACGTATTCTTTCTATACCACGTCCTTGGTGTAAAGTTCTCACACCGATCTTCCCTTTCTTTGGCATCGCCTCTCATCCACTGGCAGTTCTTTGCCTCGTCGACGCCCTTCAGTTTTTCATCTCCTCGGCACATCTCGTCGCGTCTCAGTATGACCCGGTATTCATTGTTGCTCTTGGTTCCTCCGCGCCCACGGCAGTTTCCGGCTGGCGGCACTGAAGGAGGTGGTGTCAGCTTTGGCGTGCCAGTTTTAGGGTCTGTCACCGGCGGCGTGTCGACGTCGGCTGGGTCACTCCACTCAGGAGGTCTTTGTTGCTGGGGTCTTCTCCGCTAGATATCATCAGTACAACCAGGGACGACCCTTGAGCACGATGGGACGACCCTTGAGCACGACGGAACGATCCTTGGAGCACGACAGAACGACCCTTGGGGTAGTATTGGCTTTGCCTTCGACCCGATCGTTTAGGGTCGCACCGTCATGCTCAAGGATCGCACCATTGTGTTTGAGGAGGATCGAACCGTCGTGTTTGAAGGATGACACCATCATGGTAAGTGTGGGCCAATTTCAGGGAAGGGAATTTTGCCTCTTGAAACGTGCCTCGCCTCCTCCCGACCTTCTCCCTGCACGAGGCTTGGTTGTGAGTATTGTTAACCCCGCCAAATAGAATAATCTCCAAGGCAGTGAAGATTATATCAAGTGTTTTCATATTTTATACGAACGTCTTGCCATATTTAACCACCGTTGAAGGTCACACATTGGGGTGTGGAACTCGTAATTTTCGCCATGGGTTTCGTAATTTTTTCAACGTTTAGTATTTTCTAGATTTGATGGTAAGGGGTGTTAAAGGCTGTGGCCCCGCTAGCGTTGTAAGGCGTGAGGGAGGCGTGCTGAAGTAGATGTTGGCTTAGGACACGTCTCTTCATAATGTTGCCAGAGGGCGAGGCACACACTGCACATGCTAATTCTCCCCATGTCTTAAGTTCCTGCCAGCGTCTGGAGCCCAGCCCAGCCCACACCACCCACACGTACGCTCACCTCACCCACCGTCCGGTGCCACAGTCTCCGTGCTGTTTTTCTACGTCTGGTGACGCAGCTGATGGTGATGTGATGGCTGTTTGGCTCGAGTAGAGGGAGGGGGATTGGAGGCAAGGGAAGTGCCAGCACTTGGAAGTAGTGGAGGGGAGAGGGGGCTCAGTATACTATAATTTGGCGATGATTTTTATGTGTGTCGTAATGAGTGACTGTGCCCTTGAGTTTGGGGAGAGGGGGTCTCAGCTTACCTGAATCACAATTTAGATAGTTTGTCGTAATTTGGGCTTCAGTTTGGCTGTAGGATGATTGTATTGTGTTTCTCTGACCTTTTCTTGTGTGTAGCTTTGTGTGTGTGTCCTGTAAGGCGGCGAGGTCCGCGGGTAACATGAGTCTTGGGGATGCCTTCAGCGTGATATATGTGTCCCAGTTTCTCAGGTTCTCCAGGTTCTCCCAGTGCGACAGTTTGGCTGAAGCGAGGAGTGAGAGGGGTGTCTGTAACATGTTTGGGGTGGAAGGTCACGTGTGTTATGAGGCTGGGTCACGTAGATTCAGAGGTGACTCGGAGGGGGTCAGAAAGGACCTCACTCTTCAAGGAAGATGTTATAAGAGGAAATACCAAGAATTATTGAGACAAGTATTAGGGGATGGAGAATGGGTTAGTGGGCATGTGTCCTACTCAGTCAGGTGATGGTGTGGTGTGGTACTCTTGATGTAATAGTTATCTCGGGCTTTTAGGGGTCTGGCTTGAAGCATAGTGTGTACTATTACTCCCCTCTTCTTCTCTCTCTCTCTCTCTCTCTCTCTCTCTCTCTCTCTCTCTCTCTCTCTCTCTCTCTCTCTCTCTCTTCTCCATCTGTTTTCATGTCTTCCTCTGTTTCTGCCACTCATCCTTGGCCTTGGCGGTTCGTCTTTCCTATTTCATTTTTTCTGTTCTCTAACCATGGCCTTCACATTACATTCTTTTTTTTTTTGCCTTTGTGTTGGGACACTTGAGGATATACGCTGGAGTGAGGTGGTGAGTGCAGAGGGTTAGAAGCTCAAGATGGAAGCGTTGTGATCAGGTATCTATAAATGCTAGATGCGTTAAGTGTCGAGTCTTTAATTTGAGTGAAAGATTAAGCAGTAGGTCAAGTGGTTGACGGGGTGAGCCTGTAAATTGGTAGTGATGGAGATGGAGGGTCGAGTGTGTGGGTGTTGGCCTGAGCGCTGGCTAAACCAGTCCGCACTTTACTTGTCCCTTTATCTCGTCTTGAACAGGCAACTTGTAGGCGCGACATGTCGCCGGTGGAAGGCTTGAAGGAGGCGGTAAATCCAGGCCCTACTACCCCTTCCTGCCCGTGATAACGTCCGCCAGAGTTATTATACTGTTGGTCAGGCCGGCCGGGGAGCCAGGTAGTGAGGTGGCCACTCCATACTAGGGTAATACAGCTCTCTTATCCTTGTGCTTCATGTATGAGTGTTGGGGGTCGGCCGTAAGGACCTGGCAGCAGGGGAGAGAGGTGATGAGGTATTTGGAAGCGACGTTTGAATATTCTGGTTATCCCGGTAGGCAAGACAGTGACATGTTCATAGCACTGGGAGATTCCTCTGCTGTTTTTAGATCAATATGATTAGAGACGGAGTTCCTCTGTGGAGGCGGGATGTAGTGTGGTAGCATTGGTCGGGGCAGTTTAGGGGGACTGGACTGAGCTGCATGTATGTATATATATATTGCCTCCTGTACCTGCCTGTGCTTATGTTCACACTCCCCTTGGCTGTTGTGGAACATCTGTGAGAGCCTGAGCGTCAGCCTGTACGTGCTCTGCCCCTGGGAATGCAAGGTGTTCCGAGGCTTCGTGTCGTCCCCCGCCCCCAAACCCCCGTATATCGCGGGGAGAACTTGCCCTACTACAAGTCCTTTGGGGGCAGATATCCCGAGAGTGGGCGGTGGGACGTGCCATAAGCCCCAGATAGCGTGTTGCACATGTCTCAGGGTACACGTCCCATAAACCTCGTTACGATATCCGTCACGGGCGAGGCCATACCTTCCATAAAGCAGCGGGCGGGAGGGGGTGACCATGTGCCACCAGGCGGCGCGGACGAGAGACTGTCTCACAAGCAACAAGTGGCGTGTTGTGTGGCAGTCAAGTGTGTGTGTGTGTGTGTGTGTGGTGAGGGGTGGCGGCAGGCAGGGGAAGGTTGGGGTGTGGTTGTGGCTCACTACTCCCTTGCTTCCCTCCACCCTCGTGTTAACGTGTGTGGTGCAGGACTCGACCCGTCTTGGTGACCACGCACCACACCACACCACACCACCACTATGGCCATTCCTCACGATATAGACCTTGGTTCGACGACTTGCTGTGGTATGGAGATGGCTGGAATACACCTTAAGAAATATAGTAGCCGATGCGGCTACTGTTATAACCTTCATATGGCACGTTTAGTCTGACGGGTGAAGGAAGAGAATTGCTTTAGAACCGTGGACCGTGTTGCATGCCACACACACACACGTGCGCGCGCCTGCCATTGCTTTGTGTGTGTGTGTCAAAACGTAACCGTAGTTTTCACTGTTTATCGATTCTTTTTCGTTACTGTTTATTGTTAGATATAGATTTCGTTTGCATAGTTAATGGTTTAAGAGAATTGAAATTAAGAAAAGAAAGTTGAAGGTGGGGTTAAAGTTATTGGATGTTGAGGTTACCTCCGGTGTTTGATAGGGTATGTCCGGAATGGGGAAGGTGGAGGGATTCCACCCTCTTCTGTATTATCTGTGGCACTAGTGTGGTAAATACCCATACCCATTACTGTATACATGTGGCGTATTCGTTTATTTTTTTATGTGTAATGTCTATGGATTGGAGGGTCTCTGTTGTCAGAGGAGGAGGAGGAGCAGCATGAGGAGGAGGGTGGTAGAGGTTGTTGGAATGATAGAGTCGTCAGATGTCAGCACCGGGTTGATGTCTGTGGCTCCAGCTGCCTGTCAGTGAGGCCAGCCACTGCCACCACCGTCAGACGGTGAGGTCAGCCATTGCCTACCACCATTGTCAGGCGGTGAGGCCAGCCACTGCCACCACTGTCAGGTAGTGAGACCGACCAGCGTCACCACTGTCAAGCAGTGAGACCTACCACTGCCACCGTTCATTACCACCCAGCTGATGGGAGAGTGCCAGCACTGTCGTCAGCCAGTTTTACTGCCACCAGATGGTGGCAGCGGTGCCACCACGTCACAGCGGCCACTGCCAGGTATTGCCACCGTTGCCAGACGCAGGGACAGCCACCACCACCACCACACTTCCTGGTTGCCGTTCGCTCTCTGGTTGTTACATACGCTGCGATGCGTCCTTATCCCCAGCTGTAGCTGGCTGTGCAGAAACGAATTGGGTTTGTATCCAGCTTGTCGAGATTACCCGCCATCGATTCCCTGCTGGTGGTTCGGAGGACGGGGCAGGGTTTTGCCCTGCGTGGTGGGTGGCATGGACTACCACTTGGACCCCCTGAGGTGACGTCTTGTGGGTCGGTAATGGGATGGGTGGGGCAAGACTTGCCTCTCCCACCGACGGTGAGATATGGGCCGTTCTTCGTATCAAAATTTTCTTTAATTTCTTCCAGTAATTGATTGTCTCTCCTACTTTCATGTTGCTGTCTCTTGTCTTTTTTTTGCACCTAATTTCCTTTTTCTTTTTCTTTTTACTCATCTCTCCTCTTTCCTCTTCACCGTCTTCCCCCGCTCACTCTCCTTCGCCTCCATTTCTTCTCCTTAACCTGCAGTTGGTGTTTCGTCATTTCCCCTCAACCATCCTCCACTCGGCGATGACCAGCAGATCCAGGTGTTGTCCAGCTTACACCTGTATGCCACCCACACACCCACACCCACGCTGGCACGAGCCGGGCCGGCTTCTCTGGTGGAACCTGCTCTGAAAGAAGGTGGTCCTTCATACCCGCTAACCAGATTGACGCCAGACTGGCTCCGCCTCGTTTGATCTTGCCAGTTGACGGGTTAGGTAAGTGTGGGTGTCTGTGCGTCTGTCTGTCTGTCTTACTCCTGACTTCATCCTTTGTCGCCCCCAATCTGTCTGGCATTCTTTGTAATTTGTGATTACGTGTTTTTATTGTACGGGTAGGGAGTATTACGTTTTTTGGGGGTCCCCATCTCTCTCTCTCTCTCTCTCTCTCTCTCTCTCTCTCTCTCTCTCTCTCTCTCTCTCTCTCTCTCTCTCTCGTGTGTGTGTGTGTGTGTGTGGAATATCTCTAAGTCAGTGGGATGAAGTGAACTGTCAATGAACACAGTGGAGCTAGGTAGAAACAATGCAGTTGTGACTTGTTGATTATTTTGGATGCAGAATGGTCGGCTGACAGTCAGTGACGAACACTGGCGTAGTCCAGAATTTGGAGGTAAGTTTTGCCATATTTAAAATCTTGATTTGACGCTATACCCTCCTTTTTGAAATGCCTTTTAGATGCGTTCATGTGCTTGGCTTTTCATGCGGTGGCTGAGCTGATATAAAAGATGTATCAGCAGTTATGTTGTCTCGAATATGTCTCATCATTTAAGGAGTGGGAGGGTGGACATGCGACAGGTGTCGTAAAGTTAGTGAATGTTTTGACGGTATGTTTTGCCCGTCGTATCGCACAGTCTTTCCCTGACGTCCATACGGAGGCTCCTCCACTGTGTCCAGGATACCAGACCATAAAGACGTCTTCTCAACCACATGAAGCAGGAGGTCGTTTGCCATTAACACATCGCCATTCGTGTGACATTATTCTTTTATGGCTTTCTGAAGGTGGAGCTCAAAGACTTATTGTTTTTAATTTCATGGCCATAGTAACAGTTCAGTGTTACGGCTCGACCTAGTGGTCCTGTAATGTTTTATATAGATCTTGATGCTCTCAGGTTTAGGTATATAGAAAGATGTACATATCCCTGAACTTTTGATTAGAGGCTCAGGAGTTTGGAAAATGATGGCACGAGGAGAGGTTTGCATCACTCAGACGCCAGGTCACACACGCGTCTTATCCAGCAGTTAGTGACCTGGTCAGTACGGGAGGGTGTGGAGTAAGAGATATGCGTTATTACAGCTGTTGAGGATGACATGAAAATCTTGAGCACGATGGTACGGTCCTTGAGCATGACGGTCAGGTCCTCGAGGATGACGGTCCGATCCTTGAACACGACGGTCAGGCCCTCGAGGATGACGGTCCGATCCTTGAGCACGACGGTCAGGTCCTCAAGGATGACGGTCCAATCCTTGAGCACGACGGTCAGGTCCTTGAGCATGACGGTCAGGTCCTCGTGGATGACGGTGCGATCCTTGAGCATGACATGGTCAGGTCCTCGAGGATGACGGTCCGATCCTTGAGCGCGAGGTTACCGCCATTAGCAGATACGGCATTATCTGTTAACTAATGTCTGAGTAGAGATTGATATATATATATATATATATATATATATATATATATATATATATATATATATATATATATATATATATATATATATATATATTACTTTCCTCACGACTATATACATTACTTTCCTCACAACTATATACATTACTTTCCTCACGACTAAAAGTCGCTTCTCAGGTAATATTTCATACCAGAGGTGGCCAAAACCCACAGCCGGCCCGGGAAATGACTTAATGTGGCCGCCATTACGTCGAGCAACAGGGAAAAGATAAATTACAGCTTTTCCATTCCGAGAAAGGATCAGATTAAATAGGAGTGTGGGAGTTGGGTCGGCCATGTACGCTGTACCAAGTCTGCTCTTGTCCCATTTGACGTTACCCTGAGGACTTGACGCTGGTCAAGGCTTGCTGGTAGTGTGGGAGACTCAGATCCAATCATTTGGTCTCGGGAGAGCCAATTTTTTTTCTTTTTCACCCCATCACCGCAGGTGTTCCTCCTCCCTCCCTCCATACTACAGGCTACCCTCCTGCCTCTCCACCACCAACACAGATCATGTGATCCTCCCTCACCACTCCAGTATGTTCCGTGCTGGAGGCAGTGTCTCGCGTATCAGCGAGGCCGTGGTGGTGGTGGTGAGGTGGTGTGGTGGCGGCGGCGCACATGTTTTGGTATTGTTGTTGCTCAGCTCATTACAGCGGGCGGGCCTGCCCGCACCCCAGGGTGGGGCGGGGTCCCGCGCCGGGGTTGCAGCAGTCAGACTGGCTTGTGTCAGCGGTGCAAAGTTAGCCTTGCATGGCGTCTGCTGTTGTTTGTCGCCTGGTGACATCGGCCTGACGTACTCCCACCTTCCTATGCGTACGTTACTCTCTCTCTCTCTCTCTCTCTCTCTCTCTCTCTCTCTCTCTCTCTCTCTCTCTCTCTCTCTCTCTCTCTCAGTGGCCATCTCCCCCACACCACTCCTTTTTTTTTTTAATATGTTTCTTTTGATTAATGTATGATTAATGGAACAACCTAAGAGGCGCATACAGTGGCTTAACACACACACACACACACACACACACACACACACACACACACACACACCTGGATACCAGCCTTAGATTGAGGTGTGTGTGTGTGTGTGTGTGTGTGTGTGTGTGTGTGTGTGTGTGTGTGTGTGTGTGTGTGTGTGTGTGTGTGTGTGTGTGTGTGTGTGTGCTTACACTGGGAAAAAAAAAGACGTGGTACATCACTGGTAAAGGCAGTGGTCTTCATTTCCGTGTCGTGGATGCTGGTATAAACAGTGAAACACTATCCCGATCATTTTCGTACCTTTGAAACAGCCGTGAAAGATATACCGGCAGTGCGCTGGTACGGTCTCACATGATTAGTGTGTGTGGCCGTCGGCAACACAGGGGCAGGCAGGACTTTGTGCTGCATTGTTGTGTCTGATTGTTTTTTTTAAGGATAGAAAATCGGGAAGACCCCGTTGTGGGGAAGGAACCAGAGGGAGGCTGGAGGGCAGGAGTCCACCCACGTCCAACATTTGATGTGAACTGTAGGGGAAAAACATGGAGGAGAGAGGCGAGCGACGCTGACGGAGGAGATACTGGGGCATAGAAATCAGTAGTGGTAGTGTGTGTGTGTGTGTGTGTGTGTGTGTGTGTGGGGGGGGGGGGGGGGCTCCTGTATCTGACACCATCGCTGGATGGTAAATGGTAATCGGATTATGCGTAATACCTCGTGATTGATTTTAGATTTTCTCCCCTCGTGAAAGTAGAATCTGGTATAGCATCCAGGTTCACGCCCCAAGTGCACTCCAAAGCTTGGCTGATGTGTTTGGTTTGACGGAAGTACCCGACTGTGCGTTTACACGTACGTGTTTCCTGCACTCTTTGTTTTTCGCCTCTAGCTGCAGTGACATTAGTAACCTGTTCATTTGTTATTATTATGATTACTGATATTATTGATTTGTTTGTATTATTAACCTCATGATTGTATCCTCTGCTCCACTTGTGATCCACCCACGCACGACCCCTACCTGCCTGTCTTCATCATGCTCTCCGCTTGCCTCCCTGGCCATCTCCCTCTTTGGCCATACCATTGCCTCTGTCCGTATGGAGGCGTCGCCCCTGGTTGATGATGGTGGTGATGCCTGCGTCATTGTCGTCGTATTTGGTGTTGGTGCAGCAGCCTCTACCACCCTCACCACCGCCACCGCCGCCACGCCTCGACGATAATTGCTCCCAGCCAGCCAGGTTGGACCGTCCTTCCTTCCACTTCACCTTATACAGGAGTGAGGTGAACCCCTCCGTACAACCAGCGAAGGCTCGGGCGGGGTGCCATCACAGGTGCTTGACACCTGTGAGTTTCGTCCCTTCGTGTTTATTTCCCCGTCTTGGGTCCTTTCATCCTCGCATCTGTCGCCGCCGCCTCCGCCGGGGACGGATGAGCAGGGAGGCTAATATTATGTGTACCCGAGATGTTTACACGGGCGTGGGTAAACATCTCTTCATCTTGGATCGATTGTCTCGTCCGCGTTTGTCGTTACGTATGATCACGTGCAGCGGCGTGGACATTAATCACTTACGCTAGTGCTATCTCTCCACACATGTCCCTCGTAGCTGTTTGTCTCTTGTTTTTCTCTCTTGTTTCTCCCTCGTCCCCTTCTCCCTTCTGTAACCTCCCAGGTACTGTCATCCCTGGGTGGGGAGGTTGCCGCGCCTGACCCCCTCGACACGCGCCGCCCCTCCTCCTCCTCCTGCTGCAGCGTCTGGTGGCGTCGTCACCCGTCTTGACTTAACTCGGTCAGTGTTCATGGGCCACAAGTAGGGTAGATTATGCTTGAGAGCCTTGGGCCGGCCCCGCCTCACTCACCTCCCTCTCCCAACCTCCTCTCACGCTCTCCCTCCACCCACGCCCCTCTCCCGAGTGCTCACTCTCCACCCACGCCCCTCTCCCTAGAGCACACTCCACCTACGCCCTCTCTCCAACCACAGTCTTCATTTTTCTCCCCCGTAAGTCTATATATCCCCTGCTGCCCCCAGAATTCTCACGCATCTGCCGGTCTCTCTCTCTCTCTCTCTCTCTCTCTCTCTCTCTCTCTCTCTCTCTCTCTCTCTCTCTCTCTCTCTCTCTCTCCACCGGCTCCCCTCCACCTCTCCAGCTTCCCCTGCTCTCCCAGCACTCGAGGTCCTCTCCTCTCACACCTATCCCACTCCCACTCTTACCTCTCACCTCTTCCCCTTCAGATGAGTCAGTTGCTACCAGCCATCAGGTGCTTCCATCTTTGCTGATGCTGTCAACATCGAGTTTGCTTATACTGTTTTGAATGCGATGTATATCAACTAACTTATATTTCTCTCTTGTGTCTCCTCTGATGTTGTGATAATTAGACGAAAGTGCACTTGGGAACTTATCGTGTTTCATTTTCCCCGTGGACTCGTAGGAATATCTTTATCACGCGCAAAATTGTGATCCTTTCCAATATATATATATATATATATATATATATATATATATATATATATATATATATATATATATATATATATTTATATATATATTCAGCGCCACTTAGTAAGAGACTTTTATGTACTTTTGTTACAAAAAAAAGATGGGCGATGTTGTTGGCCGTAAACTGTTTTCATCCATTGTTTAAAATACTCCGGAGTTTTCACTATTAATTTTATTTTCTACTATTGCAGCTGAAAGGCTGAATTTAACGTTGGGCAGACCTGTGTCGTTGAAGGCGAAAACCCAGCCGTGGTCGGTGTGTCTGGCCTTGCCTAGCCTCCCTCCCTCCTAGGGGAAGAGGAGGGAGGGAACGAAATTCGCCAGAAATAAGAGAGAGAGAAGCCATGTGTGTATTGTTGGACCAGCTGGGCGGTGAGGATGCTACGTAGCGTATTGTATAATGGCATACCCTTGATGTGCGTGTTGTATGTATTTATCCTCCTCCTGAATGTTGTGTGGTATTGGAGAAGCGTTACTGGTCCTCACTGGAGAACTCGTATTGCTCCTTACCGGAGAACTGTAATTGGTCCTTACTGGAGAACTCTTATTGTTTCATATTGGAGAACTTTTATTGTTCTGTCCTGGAGAACTCTTATTGTTTTATATTGGAGAACTCTTATTGGTTCTTGGTGGAGAACTCTTATTGTTCCTCATTGGAGAACTTTTATTGTTCTGTCCTGGAGAACTCTTAATGTTCCTTATGGGTGAAATCTTATTGTTCTTTATTATGGAACTCTTTTCATTTATAGATTATGCTAAGGTTTCGAGGTTAAGGATGATTAGTGTGTTGAATTTTGATGATGGCTAAATGGGCCCAAAACTAACAAAACCCTCAGTCTCTTCCTCCTCCTCCTCCTCCTCCTCCTCCTCCTCTTCTTCTTCTTCTTCTTCTTCTTCTTCTTCTTCTTCTTCTTCTTCTTCTTCTTCTTGCATCATCTCTTCTTTCCTTCCCTCATCAGTCCCAACCTCCTCCTCCTCCTCTTCTTCTTGCATCATCTCCTCTTCTTCCTTCTTTCCTTCCCTCGTCAGTCTCCACGTCCTCTTTCTCCTCCTCCTCCTCCTCTTCTGTCTTCTTCCCTGCCATCTTCTCCCTCCGCCCGCTCATTTTTCTCGTGGGCCGCTTCATTGCTTTCCTGTGTACTGAACACAATATGTTTGGACTGGGAGATGATTGCCTTGACATTGACAAGAGTTTTGCTTTTGTCTCTGTGTTTGATATGCCTTTATGTTTGGGTGAAGAAGTCATCAGGAATTTCAGTCGTGTCTCCATGTGATCCAAGGCCGCAGGGTCCCCATGGGATCCAAGGCCGCAGGTTGCCCATTTGATCCAAGGCCGCAGGGTGTCCATGTGATCCAAGGTCGCAGGGTCCCCATGGGATCCAAGGCCGCAGGTTGCCCATTTGATCCAAGGCCGCAGGGTCCCCATGGGATCCAAGGCCGCAGGTTGCCCATTTGATCCAAGGCTGCAGGGTGTCCATGTGATCCAAGGCCGCAGGTTGCCCATTTGATCCAAGGCCGCAGGGTGCCCATGGGATCCAAGGCCGCAGGGTGCCCATGGGATCCAAGGCCGCAGGGTGCCCATGTGATCCAAGGGCCGAACTCGTAAATTTGAGGGACAATTTTCTAATTGACCATAACCTTATCTTGGTGCATCGCGCCCGAGTGTTAACCCTCACCATATTATCCACTGGGAACGTCACCAGCCGCACCAGACAACCAGAACGTGACTGAACCCGAGGCCACCGGAGCCTGGCCGCGTCTCTTGTACACCAATCTGTCCACCTCAGCTCACTTGAGCTGTGGCACACACACACACACACACACACACACACACACACACACACACACACACACACACACACACACACACACACAGAGGAGACATATCAAGTAACTAAGCTATAGACTTGTTCAAGAAGGCGTAAAGAGGTACTTTTAAAAGAATTAGGATGGTGGATGAAGAGATTAGAATAACTGGGGACATGGTTAGTACAGACAGCATACATAGAGTTGTACGGTAGTAGACATTGGGCAGGCGAAGGGGCCCCACGAGTGTAAAACTCCCTCACCATATTGTTACAAATGGGTATTTACAAATATGTGACTAAATACAACTATGCCACACTCACTGTACCCAGTCCTACCCAACTTCACGTCATAACAACCCATCCCAGCACACCCCCAGCCACCCATAATTCACTGACACCCCCCATCCAGGCTCCCCCCCCCTCTCTCTCTCTCTCTCTCTCTCTCTGCAATCCCAACACATCCCACCCCGAACCCCTGTGACCCCGTGCACACTAAACTCGCCGCTCTTGAGGCAAAAATCAGATCACCGACACGTCCCGGGCCTCGCGCGACGCCCCGCCCTGACCCGCGCCACATCCCTAGGCGGGCCTCATTGTCATCCATCGCCAGCGGTCCGTGAGCAAGTGCCCCATTTATCGGCAGTGAGGTGCCTCGACCTGTCCCCCTCAGCGTTGAGCCCGCCGGGGCCCCCAGAGCTGTCCCACCGCTTGTCTTACCTCGTGAGTCGGGTCGTCCATCACCCGGCAGATGGCACACGACAGGTGTTTGGTCTCTGTCTGAGATCTGGGGAGTTTCCGTGTCTCTGGTGTTCTTTCGGTATATCACCTTCATATACCCAAGTATATCGAGTATACCCAGGTATATTAAGAATGCCGAAGGTATATTTGCACATCTGGTATTCCGGTATACGAATGTTTGTGTTCTAGGGGCCTAGTTAAGCCTATATCCTCATGGTCCGAGCTAGGCCTATATCCTCATGGTCCCAGGTAGGCGTATACCCTCTTGGGCGTAGCTAGGCACCGTTAAGTCAGCCGTGGACGTACAGATTTAAAACTGACTGACGTCATCTTGCAGCCATCGCTGTATATAGAGGCAATGTCGATCGCTGAGAGCAATATTCTTTATATCGTTTGAATGGTTTTGCCACGAATTTTTCCTTTGATATATATATATATATATATATATATATATATATATATATATATATATATATATATATATATATTATATATATATATTATATAAATCCAACAATCACCACTGAAAAGAGAAAATAAAAACGGTGGGTACTTTCGTAATAAACGGAAGTACCCATATATCTCTCCTCGGTGAAGTGAAGGTACTGCTTATATATATATATATATATATATATATATATATATATATATATATATATATATATATATATATATATAGCGTAAATCTGTCTTCAGCAAAACCATTTTCTGTTTTTAGTGCCCAAGCCTCAGAGGGTTGAGAGCTGGCATTAGCCATTGAAAAAATGATTAATAATTACGTTTTCTCCTGGCCGACGTCCCTCACTCTGAGCTGCCGAGAGTAATTCCCAGTCGCGGAGATCGTGATTTCAGCCTACATTCATGAACGTCCACTTCCAGTATTCAGTTTCCAGATTCGGTGCTCCCAGTATTCAATTTCCAGTACCAGGATTCAGGTTACAGCTCCAGTGTTCCATTTCCAGCTCTGCTATGCAGTTTCCAGAGGCCAAGAAACCCCTCGCCCCACCCCTAGATCCAGGTTAGAAGAAACCTTGAGGAGATATATTTCATTTAGTCTGTTTTCTCGTTTTCTTTTGGTCAGTTTTCTCATTTTCTTTCCCTTTGGTGTTGGAGGACAACTTTTCAAAGGTTGCCAGATATATATATTTCATTTGGTCCATTTTCTCGTTTTCTTTTTCCTGTGGTGTTGGAGGAGAACCGTTAAGGTTGCCACAGTTTGTTAGACGCGGGTAATTACTTATTGTGACATGCGAGTCTTCGTCGCCCCTCGGGAGGTAGACTGGCATGGGAGCGGTGGCTTGGCAGTGATGGTGAGAACCGGGTAGGGGGAGGTATTTTTTTTCCTCTCTCTCTCTCTCTCTCTCTCTCTCTCTCTCTCTCTCTCTCTCTCTCTCTCTCTCTCTCTCTCTCTCTCTCTCTCTCTTCTCTTCTCTCTCCTTTCTTTCTCTTTTCCTTCTTCATCCTCTCTCTCTCTCTCTCTGTCTCTCTCTCTCTCTCTCTCTCTCTCTCTCTCTCTCTCTCTCTCTCTCTCTCTCTCTCTCTCCCCTTCTCTTCTCTCTCTTCTCTTCTCTCTCTCTCTCTCTCTCTCTCTCTCTCTCTCTCTCTCTCTCTCTCTCTCTCTCTCTCTCTCTCTCTCTCTCTCTCTCTCTCAGGGTTAGGAAGGAGGGAGGGGGGGGGGGATAGGACTGTTGACAGTAGAGTGTTTGGGGTCTTGGCTCCATTTTCTTTATGCCTGAGCAGCTGGTGTTGTCTCCCATTCTCCTGCTTGTGTGCTGGGCAGAAAGATTTACTGCTGTGCTTTGAGGGGGATGACTTTTCGTTCTTATAGGACGGTTAATATATATATTTTTCTTTTTTTGACGAGGTCGAACAACTGGTTGACTTGTACCCAGTTCACATATTTTTTTTTTTTTTGTATGTTTCGTTCCTCAATATAGTCACGAACAGGGAGCTGTGTATTCTTACGTCCAGATGGTTAATTGTGAGCTGTGTGTTCTTACTTCCAGATGGTTAATTGTGAGCTGTGTATTCTTACGTCCAGATGGTTAATTATGAGCTGTGTATTCTTACGTCCAGATGGTTAATTGTGAGCTGTGTATTCTTACGTCCAGATGGTTAATTGTGAGCTGTGTATTCTTACGTCCAGATGGTTAATTGTGAGCTGTGTATTCTTACGTCCAGATGGTTAATTGTGAGCTGTGTATTCTTACGTCCAGATGGTTAATTGTGAGCTGTGTATTCTTACGTCCAGTTGGTTAATTGTGAGCTGTGTATTCTTACGTCCAGATGGTTAATTGTGAGCTGTGTATTCTAACGCCCAGATGGTTAATTGTGAGCTGTGTATTCTTACGTCCAGATGGTTAATTGTGAGCTGTGTATTCTTACGTCCAGAATATTTTTGAGTATGGAGAAATTATCGTATATTCCCCCTCCCCGCCTGGCCGATGTTGACTGATGGGGTGTGAGTATAGGTGTAGCGTTCGGTATTAGTGGGAGCCGCCGTAAGCCGGGACACACGTCGGGTAGCGAGACTGACAGAGTTGATGGCGATCCGTGGGTTCCATAATGCCTGGGTGTCGCGTCCCGGCCTCACCTTCCCCGAGCCGCTTACCTGACGTGCACACACACACACACACACACACACACACACACACACACACACACACACACACAGAGCTGCCACCAATGATGACCTTGGTCTGGCACTTGGTGCACCGCGTACCGATGGTAGTGTGTAGCTGACATGATGAACCATTCTTCCCCCCAGTGCCAGCTTGGTGAGCTGCAGGCCCATGACACAGCAACAGCTCTCAAGTTTACACAACTTAGTGACCCGGGTGCTGGAAGACATGCGAGGCTTGGGATAGAAGAATGATGACGTGGGTAAATGGGTTAGTTTTAGCTTCGTCTGGGGGAAGTATTATTAGGCTGGAGTAGCCATACAGTAGTCGAATGTGTAGATCTAGGCCCGGTGGTGCCTGCTGGAGCGCGGCACTACTAGGAACCGGAGGATTAGGATCAGGCTGCCACGGTGGTGCTCGGAGTGACACAATTAGTTCGAGAAGGTGTCAGGGATGAGGTAGAGAGCGGTAGGTTGGCGCTGAGTCAGGGAAACGACAAAGGAGTGGTAAGGGGGGTTTGTCCCATGTGCTACTGTTGGGTTGTTGCTACCGAAGTGATGGTTTGAACGCCGGGATAATAATGTTGGAGGTGGAGCTGTGAATTCGAGGATGATGCTGGGGGTTCCTGTTACGGTAGGGAGAGGTGAGGGCTACATCAGCACGACGGCGAGTTGCAGGGCGTTCCCAGAAATTCGAGAGTGATGTGGAGAATGACAGGTTGACTGCAGGGGCGGTCAGAGCGGCTCTGGAAGTAATATGGTGAATCTAGACTTGACAGGGGTATGCCACAAGCGAGGATTGGAGCGTCATTGTACTGGCGAGAGTGTCAGGGGTTGACGTACACAGTGCTCGGGCTGCTGTGACCTTTTTGCTGAGGATCCGGTGTGAGAGAGGCCTCATGCTGATCCCTGAACATTGCAGGCATCGTGTGCCCCTCCCGCGGCATAACTTTTTTAAGACTCGTTTCACACGTCATGATTAGCCACAGCTGGAGACTCAGCCCCCCTCCCCACCCCCCTTCCTTCCACCCACTCACTCCAGGGGAAAAAAAGGACTGGAGAAAAGTGCGCCACATGATGGCGGAACTTTGATGTATAGTTTCGGTGTAAAGCCTCGTGATATGGTCGTGAATTGCCTCCTTACATGTAGTTATTAAGTTGTTTCTTGAAAGGATGTTTATTCAGTCCGTGGGATCCAACGAAGTTTTATCTCGTTTCCTCAAGGGAGGCAGTTGTCGGCGCGACCTTTAACTTGACCTTTAAAGGCTAACGACCAGGGTCATACTGCCTTGCTCAAGAGGTTTAAAGAAAACGCATAAAGATATTGTTCTTACTTTTCTTTTCAGTATTTTGGTGTTGTAGTTTAAAGCATTAGAACTCGTGTGGGCTGTTACGCTGCCCGCGGCGCAGGTAGGTCAAATGATGACGAAGATAAAGAACAGAAGTGGGCAGAGATCATACTGGAGGCCTGAATGAGGCATGTATAGTCTCTTGTTTACATTTTATCCTGGGAGGGTCGGTATGATGACGCCACACTGCGTCCAACACCTCGGGTGGACGGTAAGGTGGGTCGGGTGTCGGTGCTGGATTGGAGCTCAAGGAATACCAGTTTTTATGGGATTCGTGATCACAAAGCGAGCATCCGAACCTACCATCACCATTTCCAAATTCCAGTAGGTTTCCTGACTTGAGTGTTCGTATCAAGGTTATTGAACCTTCCAGCAACACACTGAATCCATCATCGAGGCCAAGCCATAAAGGACAAATAAGAATTGGTTAACCAAATAGAGAAAATGGGTAAGATAGTTGAACATTTGTGGGGGAAGTGGGAAGTCCCTCTTACCTTGTTTTAGAGGGAGAGATCTTAAGCTTTTTGGAAAGGCCTGTTTAAACCACTAATGTCACTGTGGTAGGCGATTGCGTCTTGTGGTTCACATGGTCATAGCTTGTGTCGTTTGGAACGGAGGGAAGCTGGAATGGTTTGCCTTACGGTGTCGTGATGTGGTCCACGTTCTCCCGTTCCCCCACTGCCACACTTGACCCGTGTAATCTCATGATGAAACTAAACCGAATGAGAGAAAAAAATTATTTTAGGTAACTCGAGATGCAAAGTAAATCTGTTCAGGCCACTAGGGTGATTCCGATGTTTTTAATTTAACCAGTGGTTCTTAATCTTCCTCAGTTCTATAGACCTCTTACAGACATCCACTGTGTCTGTGGGTTAGTTCAGCGTATATATCCAGTACTCTATCGGGTCTGAAACCACAATAAAGGGCAAATAGTACCAACTAGGAGTAGTGCTGATGGTGAAATTTATGTATTTGTATATTTATCCCATGGACCATAGGTTAAGAACCCGTGCTTTGCAATAGTAGGAGTAACATATACAGAAACATAACTGGTTTTCTGCTCTGCATATAGTTAAAACTTGAGTAAATGAAGTGAGAGTTGTTAGGAGAATAGATCCACGATTTGAATGAATTGGAAACCAGGGGAGAACCTGCTTGATGTTGAGGATATATATGTATATATATATATATATATATATATATATATATATATATATATATATATATATATAGTGTGTGTGTGTGTGTGTGTGTGTGTGTGTGTGTGTGTGTGTGTGTGTGTGTGTGTGTGATGTACGGCATGGCATCGTGATGCCGGCGTGTAAACAGCCGCGAGGGTTAACTCCCGTTCTGCTCTAACAATCGGTTCTCTCTCCTCTTCCGTCACGTCATCTAGTATTGAAGTGTACAAATGTCATATATTCGAAGTATCAGTGGGACAGAGATACAGCGAACCTTCGTCGTGGAGTCGCGAGCTCCGGTAGTGTGTGTGTGTGTGTGTACCAGATGTCTAGAAGGAAGCTACTAGGGTAGGGAGGGGCAAAGAAGCAAAGCAGTGGTGGTTTGGTCGGGGGGAGGTAGAGTAGCGCGGCGCGGTGATGGGTGTGCCAGACCGGGCCCACCAGGAGCTGTTGCCGGGTGACGTCACGACCTAGGGGGTTGGACCGGGGGGTGGGGGAGGCTTGGGTAGTCTGGCGCTATGGTCCGGCCGGCCGGCCAGCCCAGCTAGGGTCTGGGTATTGAGAGTGGGGAGTGAGGAGAGGAGGAGGGGGTTAAAAAACCTGTTTGGCTATGACTCTGCTTCTTTTCTTGCTTACTTAACACGAGAGATTATTATTATTTTTCTTGGGATTTTATCATATGATACCGAGGGGTGAGGAGGAGCCATGAGTACCCTGCCGTGCAGCGTTGTGTAATGCAGCGCTACGAGGGTGTCGACCTGTGTCGTGACGAGCGTCGGTAATGTGGTGTGTGTGTGTGTGTGTGTGTGTGTGTGTGTGGTGACCTCAGCAGCAGCTAGGCTACTAGGCTGCTGGCTCTTTTATCACATGACTCAGGTGTGCACGCATTTCCCTTCATCTCATTGGCCTAGTCATGGAAAGTTGTTCGCTTACTGAAATGATTAACGAGTACTTGTTATTATTGAGTGCTTGTTATTATTAACGAGCACTTGTTATTATTAACGAGTGCTTGTTATTATTAACGAGTACTTGTTATTATTGAGTGCTTGTTATTATTAACGAGCACTTGTTATTATTAACGAGTGCTTGTTATTATTAACGAGTACTTGTTATTATTGAGTGCTTGTTATTATTAACGAGCACTTGTTATTATTAACGAGTGCTTGTTATTTTTCATCATTATTATTTCAAATTTCTGAAAAAGAAATATATTGGGTATCTGAATTTTTTTGTGTGAAACTCGGGAGTAAATGACCCATGCGGGAAGCAGCAAGTGTGGGGACTGGGGGTGTTATATAAGGCAACGTGAGCAGGGTCAAATATAGTGATGGAAGTAAGGTGGTCGAAGGCCGCGCTGAAGTCTAGAGGGCTCCGGGGCAGGACAGTCGGTTGCGGTAGTCGGGAGCACCAGCGACGTGGGGGCATCCATCGGTGGGTGTCGGCCGTTGGCGTATCGTCTTGCCTCTAATGAGAGGTGCAGGTTGCCGGCGGACGGCTCCCGCGCCTCGCCTCCTTCCTCCTCCCTCCCTATGGTTAACGCCAGAGGCTGCTACTAGTATCACACTGTGTGTTTGTCCAGTCTGTGGCATTATTTTTCCTTCATGGCGAGGGAAGGAGGGGATACTGTTGTTCGTGAATTACATGTCAGAAACACTTTTACTTGCCTCACTGCTGTATATCTCTGTTGTGCGCTCACGTCACCATACAGAACCGGAGATGTTGCTCTGGCTGATTGTAGAAAGCGTTTGGTCCTCGACCATCGCATCGATTCATTGAAACGGAATTAATGGCACCTGCTGATATAAACATGAGACTATCGCTTCATAAAGTAGTCGAGGGAATTTCACTGTAAAATTCTAATGGAAGACACTGGTAGAAATTGAATCCGTTGAAAAGCAAAGATTTTCGTGGAAACTTCTGGGGTAAAACAGCGCATGTCAGGTGCTCGCGTGTGGCACAAGGGTCCCGGGTTCGATCCTGGCTCTTGGAGGTTTGTATGTTCTATGAAGGTGCGCGTTCATATGCACTTTATTCGTATATATATATATATATATATATATATATATATATATATATATATATATATATATATATATATATATATAATGCGGGTGTTGAATGATCTTTGACCATTTTTTTCAACTCGACAGTATCGCCTGCCTCGAAAGGTGATGTCAGCACATTCTAGCTAGGCTGTTGTTAGTGCTTTGAAGAGCATCATCATCATTGATTTAACCTCTTTCGTGTTGAATAGATCTGCTGAGTCAATCCTACCCATTGTCTTTGAAGACGTAGCGGTTGCTTTCTTACATTCGTGAAAGGTTAGGTTGTAGGAAGTAAAGGAAGTAATTAATCGTAAATCAGTTACATTTATCTATCGGGGCATAATGCTGCTTTGCTCGCGGCGGGTATTGTCAGCGTTTTTCTTTTTGATCCTTCCTTACGTATAACTTGAAATTTGTCTTCGTTAAGAGTACGTTATTGTTTTTGTGGCCCGCTTCCTGGAAGACTTAGTTCAACTAAGTCTTCCAGTGATTGTCTGGACCTGATGAGGTTTTTCATACTCTCACAACATATGCGTATATAAAACTGTGATTTGTGTTTGTAACGTAGGTATGAGAATCAGTAGAGATGCAAGCGTACTTCTATGGGGAAAACACGAGGCTGCAAATTATAAATTGTATGGTTTGCATCAACAGCTTGTCCTAATCTCTCTCTCTTAGGGAGGTGTATATAGGTCTTCCCAAATTTACAAGTTATTCCAGTTATTATTTGTGTGTGTGTGTGTTATGACACTATGGCCATAGTTGTAAAAGGTTTTTGGAAAAGCAGTATATCTTGTATCAACACTTTCTGCTATCTCTTTCTGTTGCATCCACTTCCCCATTTTCTGTTGTATCAGCTTTTATTTTTCCCTCTCTTCTGTTCCATCCGATTTCTTTCCCTTCTCTTTCTTTCCCGCTCTTCGTTTTAATTCATTCGCTTGTTGTATCACGCATGGCGTGCCACATCTTTTGCCCCACCAGATGTCGGTTTACCTGCTGACCGGTCGGTCAGGAGCGGTGTTCGCAAGAGCGTTCCCGTCCTCTCAGCGAGGTACATAATCATACATCGGCATCACCTCCCTCACACATCCCTCCCGGAGGAGGCCCTCACTGCTGGGTGAGCTACCAGCCGGCTGGGCGGGAGGAGGATCGTGGACGTGGGACTGTGGCTAACCCATCAGAATCTGTCCTCCCGATTATTTCCCTCCGCTTCACTGAGGACTCGATGGATATTGTAACTGGTGTACAGCTTTTATGCTCAGGGTGTTGTGACATGGAGTGTACAGCTTTTCTGCCCAGGATGTATGTATGTTTTTAAAGGTTATTGTAACAGTTGATCCTGTGTGTTTGTTTTAGACATTGTAGCTGTGGGAATACTATGTTATGCCTAGATACATTTGTTGTATTTCATGAGAGGAGGAGGGTATTGTTGATTGTGCGTACAGTTGTGCAGTTAGTTCTGTAGCTGCTAGGTGGGTTACTGCTGTGTGTGCTAACTTATAACCTCTCACTACCGTTGAAATATCCGAGCGCAGCTCTGCGTTGGAAGAAAGCTTTTTACCATTGTTAAGAACCTTAGAATTTTTTTCTGGCTATTTTTTTTAAAAGCCCTGTATCGAGGTATCATTATATATATATATATATATATATATATATATATATATATATATATATATATATATATATATATATATATATATATATATTCTTTTCCTTTCTTTCATACTATTCGCCATTTCTCGCGTTAGCGAGGTAGCGTTTAGAACAGAGGACTGGGCCTTTGAGGGAATATCCTCACCTGGACCCCCTTCTCTGCTCCTTCTTTTGGAAAATTAAATAAAAATGAGAGGAAAGGATTTCCAGCCACCCGCTCCCTCCCCTTTTAGTCGCCTTCTACGACACGCAGGGAGTACGTGGGAAGTCTTCTTTCTCCCCTATCCCCAGGGATATATATATATATATATATATATATATATATATATATATATATATATATATATATATATATATATATATATATAACAATTGGTACGAATTATTATGCTGAAGAGTTAGTAAAGAAATCATGGAAAAGTTTATGCTGATATGTGACTCATCATGGAAGATTTTATTGTTTGAGAATAATATGTGGAGTTTGAATGCATAATTGATTGGCATCCCGATTTTTGTGTCACTTCTTGCGGGACCTGAGATGAAAATGGTGTGTGTGTGTGTGTGTGTGTGTGTGTGTGTGTGTGAGCGTGCGAATTTCCGATGACTTGTGGTTGTGTTTTGCTTGCCTGTTTGCGTCTGGATGTGGCAGAGGACGATGGGGAAGGTGGTTCTCAAGTTTGATTTAGTACGCGTCTGTGTTTGGGACGCTCAGGGCTTGAAAGACATTACTGCTTCACGTGAGTTTGTCATAATATGATTTTAAAGATCTGGTTTCAGAAGTAATGGGGGAAAACTGAATTGTAGTAATGATTGGCATCTACGTGTTGAAAAATGTAAAAATTTTTTTTTTTATAAGTTTTTGATCGAATGATTAACGGAAATCGTTTACTATCTCTAATGTATCGATCATTTAATTAATTGTATGAAATTATGGGTGTTACCGGACTCCTCCTGCGATTGCTTATCAGAGAGAGAGAGAGAGATAGATAGATAGATAGATAGAGAGAGAGAGAGAGAGAGAGAGAGAGAGAGAGAGAGAGAGAGTCCACATTTTCCCCTCAAAGATGCATCTCCAGCTGCAATATGCGCACTGTAAACCTTAGCTCATATATCACAGCTTAATAATTCACAAGGTAAATATATACGCTAACTCTTTACGATGTTGCGTTACTTCAATCTGGAACATATCACCTATATGAAAAATCTAAATATAATTACTATCACAATATTCTGTGAATCAATTTTACAACCACAGGGCCCATTTCACAGGCCTCCTGTAGACCTCGAGGCTGCACTCCACCCAGGAGCAGGGAAATGTTGGACCGCTTTCGAGAGAAATGTTTCATAACGAGACGACACTCCTTCCCGACTATCGCCAATGTAGTGACGTCTCTCTCTCTCTCTCTCTCTCTCTCTCTCTCTCTCTCTCTCTCTCTCTCTCTCTCTCTCTCTTATGAAGTCTTAAAAGAAACAGAAAATATGAATTTAAAAGAACGTTAGCGAGAGGCTATAGAAAACGCATATTACAAGTTGAAGGCTTAATGATTCATGTTCGAAGACGATGATTTGTGGTGTTTTTCGTGCGACTCTTTAAAAGATCGACCATTGTTTGGTGTGGGTTGTTTCCGGCAGCAACGGCTGAGTGGTCGAAGAACGTGCTCACTCGAGGCTTTGCTAAAAGGCTGACCACAGTGCGGTTGGCTGATGTCACTGCAGGATCATACGTGTTGCTTAACGCTGACGTAGGTCATGATGTCATCATAACGGACCCGTCAGGTTTGACTCGCCAGCGAGATTGCTCGCTGGTACGAAAGTCCACATCGAGGCCAGGCCTGAACTGAGATGCGAAAAGGGGGTGAAAAATGTAGAAAAGAAAAGACAGACGTGGGAAAAGAATTTGGTATTTTGGGTGAATACCCACATCTTAGCTATCAAGGAAGACTTAAGGAGTTAGGAGTCTAAAGCTTGGCGGCGTAAGGAAAGACAACAACGCCACAACGACTCACCCATAAGCAGCCAACGGCCACACACACGACGACACGACGATGAAATGCCGAGTTTTACGTTATTGCCGATTGGGTTTCTGTTGAGTGGTTTATCAACCAGGTTTATGCTGGTTTATTGTTAGTTGTAGATGACAGGTATCGTGGACGGCGTGATTATCGAAGGATTCATGTTAGAGAGTATGACTTTTACACATGTTTACCTCACCTTAGGTCGATTTTGGACGGTTGTCTTGACTGGCAGAGGTTGTTCGTAGGTAGGCATCAGTGTCCCAGGGAGAAGCAGTGTCAAAGCTGTGCGGGGAAGACCAGGTAACCCTCCCAGGGTGCCAGAGTTGGCAGGTCGTGGGAGGCGCTCGGTGCTACTCCGTGAGGACGGTGGAACGACCCTTGGGTATGACGTCTGGGGGACCACGCCATCGTACCTGGGACTCGTACCGTCTTACGTAGTACCATCGTGTCTCAAGGGACGCACCGACGTGTCTCAAGGGACGCACCGTCTTGTCTCAAGGGACGCACCGTCGTGTCTCAAGGGTCGTACCGTCGTGTCTCAAGAGGTTAATCCCATTAACACGAGTGATGGTGTAAGATGAAGACGCTAGACCTGTGAGCCCAGACGGGATGCCATGCCTGGATAAATATTGACTCTACTCACTCCCTCCTCCAACATCTTCGCCCTCCACCCTTCTTGGCCTTTCCTCCCTCCTTCCCCCTTTACTTTCTTAGCTGCTCCCCCTTGCTTTATTTGCCTCTCTCTTCCCCCTCCTTCGCCTTATTAGCTGGTAACCAACGTGGCCTCTGGCGCTGCTGCCCGTTCGCTCTGGACGAGGGAGCTAAGTGGATAGATGAGTGGAGGAATGAGGTCAGAAGGACGAAGTAGAAGGTAAAGCGGAAGGAGGGAAATACGGCAGGTTGAAGGAAGAGGTAAGGAAGAAACTGGAGAATCTAGAAGTAGAGGAGAGAGAGAGAGAGAGAGAGAGAGAGAGAGAGAGAGAGAGAGAGAGAGAGAGAGTCAGTCAGGAAGGGGAAGTATTGAAAAAAATTAAAAACAAAGTAAATGAAGGAAGTGAAGGAGTTGGGATCATCAGTGGGGGAAATTGATGAGCTACACACGGGAGAGACGTGGTGTTCAGGACATGATATATGGAGGAAGAAAAGATGAGCCGAGACAAAGAAATAATTAACTCTGGGCTGGTTTGAGGAGTTGGAAGCAGCTCCCGCCACCTCGTCACCACACCACCCACGCAGCCTTCCCATATGATCTAGGAGTCGGAGGATCGGATACCACACTCACTCAGTCGTAGAGGTTCGCCTCTTGTGTTTCTTAGAAGGGGGGAGAGAGAGAGAGAGAGAGAGAGAGAGAGAGAGAGAGAGAGAGAGAGAGAGAGAGAGAGAGAGAGAGATATTGCACTAAGAATTAGAGGAAAGAACGAAAGATAAGTAATGAGAAGAGGAGGATGACACTTTAGAAGGAAGAAGAGAGTGAGATAAGTGTGATTTGTTAGGGGAGAGAGCAGAAGCCATTTGGCTGGGGAGAGAAAGATGCCATTAAGGGAAGGAAATGGGGTGCCATTTGTTAGGACTAGTAAGTACCTTACCTTTCCTTACCATGGTTTCAGTGTCTTCTTTACCCACAGCTCGGTTTGGGACCTTACCTTACCTTACGTTACCTTATCTTGTCTTGTCTTGTCTTGTCTTGTCTTGTCTTGTCTTTTCTTGCCTTGCATATATCTTAAGATGGTTTTGGAGGTCGTCTGCCCTCACAGGTAGGTCTGGAACCTTACCTTACCTTACCTTACCTTACCTTACCTTACCTTACCTTACCTTACCTTACCTTACCTCACATTCTCTTAAGATAGTTTTCGAGGTCTTCTGCCCCCACAGGTGGGTCTAGGACATTACCTTACTGAATCCTACGAGGTTGGGTCATGCTGAGGCAAAGTCTGATTTCAGTTAGAAAGAAGTGAAGAAAATGTTTTGTTCTTGTGATACATCGTAAACTAAAGAATCTTCCGATGTTGGCTCCTCCTCTGCGTACGATCCAGAGAGGTACATTAGTGGAAGTCGGTAAATAGATAAAGGAAATTCAGGGGAAACTTTATCAATTAGCGTGTAGCCATCCAGAAAATTCTTTTGAGTTCAATGAAGCAGAGTATTGCTCTCTCTCTCTCTCTCTCTCTCTCTCTCTCTCTCTCTCTCTCTCTCTCTCTCTCTCTCTCTCTCTCTCTCTCTAACTGTGCTGTGCCCCACAGTCCAGGTCTCACATATGAAGGTGCCATACCCTGGAAGAGTCCCTGGTGTCATCGTGTTCCAAGTCTCTCTTTACCGCCACCTAGGCTCATGGAGTTGTCTCCCGGTAAACCAGAGCAGCGAACCACATGCAAAGACAGATCCTCAGGAGATGTGTGAGGGATGCGCTAATGATCCGACGTCAGTTCTTGTGGGTAGTTTTTAGAGACCTTTGGTCAGTGTCACTCCGTGTGGAGCAGGGGTAGAAACGGGTCCTTCACCCTCCAGGATTAAAGAAAGAATGGGAGAGGGGGAAGGGGATAGCGAGAAAGTTGACCGTTCATAGATACTATAACTCATGTAAACATCGAGGTAACAG